>NW_028277166.1:19009285-19309642 GCF_051122295.1 Plectrocnemia conspersa | reverse complement strand
CGAGATTTAAGTTCAACGACAGGCAAATTTTATGGCATAACTCTATGGAAAGCCCCATACATTTTTCAATCGGCGATTTTTTTCTTATCTGACCATTAATGTAGTTTTCAGATTACCAAAGCAAAGACAAGGCTGATTAAAGTGGTTAAGAAAATCGTAAGCAATTTTTTGCCATTCAAATAATTTCCACAGTTATTAAAAGCTTTCAAGAAAGCATGCATATTTAAAAGTCTGGTACGGATCTACCCTTTATAATAAAAAAATGGCATAAAAAATGCAGTGGTTGTAAAACATTCCTAATATTCATAAAAAATAAATGTAATGTTGAATAAATGATTTTTTCGACAATTTAAGTAATACAGTACAACACATAAAGATTTGTTTAAGTATTAAAATAAAATATAATTATAACATATCAATACAAATCAAGCACGTAACAATAAAACATACAAGTGACTTTAAATGATTGTCATTCACTGTTCCTCTTCTATGTTATTTGTTTTAAAAGTAACAATGTGCCAAAATCATTTTAATTCCTCTACGAATAAAAATCAAATAAATTTTATAACAGATTCGAGTTTACAAGATAAGCATATACCAAGTGATCAGTTAATGACAGTTTAAGGCATCATGAATGACAATCTTCAATAAGATAAAATAACCTCACTTTTAGATATGGCTTATCGATTAGCACATCACATTATGCAACAATTAAGAACTAAAATTGTTTTGGAGTATTCGCACAAATGCGTATTCACTCTCTTTACAAAAAGAACTTGAAGTATGCTCTGTTTTGTTATGCAATGCGTGTCACTTTACCAATTTTTTGCTTATTTACCAATTTTTTGGTAACATAAATTAGTTCATAGTGTCCTTGAATATGTTTTTATTGTCTGGATTCTAAGCCAAACAAAGTAATCATGATTTTTGAAGAGGAATTAAAGACAAATCTACTAGAGGAAATACCGCTCGTATCCGTATTTGTATCATAATGCCTTTCTGCTAGATGTTTTTGGATACAATTCTTTTTATTTTCGGCGTAGCGTCTATTTAATTAAGCACTTTTTGGAGCTACCAAGGGTAAATGTCGACAATTCGTCGAAGCACAGCGATTTTCTATAGAGTTTTCGCGATCACGTCCCTTACTCTTGTGTCAAGGCCAGAACATTAGGGCTCAAGAACGCTCGCCTTGCACTAGCCATCGAACTACCAATGATCTTTTCGGCGATAGTTATGAAGACCTAATGTGTTGTATGTAGAATGTACACGTATTAAACTTTCCAAATATTTGATATTTTTAACTATTTGAATACCAAATGTTATAAAGATTCGAAATATAAGCTTTAAATAATAAATATAGGTTCATACAAACCTAATTATATGTTCAAAAAATGATAAAAATGATTAAGACTATTTATTTTTATTTGAAAAAATGTGTTTTAAGCCTTAAATCAGTACAAAGCTAATTATAAATTATACCTTCCGTCAAAAAGAAAAAAAAATACTATAATAAATTACTTAATATAGATTAAAAATTAAACACTGGATATATATATATAGTATATAATACAAAATCCACAGCTGCACAATATTAACTCGAAAATATAAGCAATTTCTAGAATTTCGGCAATAGCAAAGTATTTTTTTCTCTATTTTGTCGGTTATTATGTGTTATGGACATAGCTGTTATAAATAACATAGGGAGCATAAGCATTATTGAGCTGTAGATAATGTAGCGGTACATCTAAGAATAAAGTGACTACCTGCGTTGTTGTAATGCATGAAAAATATAAATTAGTTATAAAACGGTCGAATAGATATTCGGGTTTAAATCTCTAATACATATGTGCATGAGTGTATATTTAAATCGAAGTGTATGTGTTTTTAATAGTTCATTGTAACCTAACAGGTTTAAGCCTAATGCGTTACTTCTAAGTAAATTTGTACTAACTGTGTAAGTAAATCAGACACAATGAATACCTACAAGTAAGTAGATATTAAGACTGGAAATCGGTGACATCTAGATATACATAATTAATTATACATAACACATAATGTGTATCATAATTTACAATCAATAGATGTCACTTAGTAGCTAAGGGCAATTTTTAATAATAGCGCATTTTTATTAATAAAATATTTACTCTGCTGCTGTGGCTCGAACCCGCGACTTCCTGGCTACCAGACAAAACCATACGAACTACGCTATTCAGACCTTAAATAAGATGTTAAATTAACCATCAGGCATTGGAAAAATCTATCAAGCCTGATTTTCTGGTCAGATTTGTAGTAAATAAATAAAATCTGTAAAGTTTTTTATTGTTTGAAAAAAATCTGTGAAGCTTTACAGTCTTCAAATTTGGCGTAATAATTTTGCAGTGCTTTATTGCAGAATATAATGGGTTCCTGTATATTAAATTTGTGTGTATATTACCAGTCAGGAAACCAAGAGTGCTAGCAAGGAATAGCACGCAACTATGCTGGCTCTCTTTTAGGACAAATATGTTTTCAATTTAATTCTACAAAGAGACGATTAGTTCTGAGAAGACGCTACACCTTCTTAATATTTGTAATATACTCTATGGATTGAATACGTTAAAAAATATATTTATTATCTACTAATTTAATTTATTAAATTAGTAGATAAATGTTTAGATGTTTGAAGTTTACCTTAATATATAAAAAAAAGTTTTGGTCAATATTTTTTTTACAAATAAAAATTTGTATACGTCAAAATATTTTTTTTATTTAAATTATAAGTATATATTACAATAGATATATTGTATATGTGTTCTTTATTTTATTTTAAATGGATTATTATACGAAGCAGAAGGCAAAATTTTAAAGGCAAAAACGCATTTTTTTTAATATCGAGTAAGCTTATTTTTTTTAATTTAACCCTAATATACAATATGTAGATATTATACACACAAACCTTTCAAAAATATTTCATCGATTCAGGGCAAAAAAAAAAACATTGAATATAAATTATTCTAAAGAGCGAGCTTAATACATACTATTAATAAAATTAAAGCATATTATTATATCCAGCATATCCGAATACCCTATATGTAAGTTTTCCTTTCATACGTGTACATTGCGTGGTCTTCGCGATAACGATTGCCACGATTTTCCACGGACCGCCATTGGCATAGGTTAATGGCTAAATTTAGACGCTGAAAGCTCGTATCTGTCAATTTCGACACAGTGAATAGGCCTTTACGACGTTGGATGATGGAGTTTTCCTTTGCGTTTATTGTACGAAATAAATAACGTTTTGTGGCCGCGGATCCCCCTGAAGCAACAACAACAAAAAAAGACCAATCCGTCCGCGACCGAGTAAATAAAAAAAAAACATAATACAGAGCGTAATGTGCGAATAAATGTAATAATGTATCAGGGATGCTATATAAAAATGTGACATATATGTATTATACAACGTACAGGGTAATATTAGTCCATATATTTTTGAAAAAAAAATGGAAAACACCATTATTGATGACAACATGTAACATAGAAAAAAATCAAAATAATCTATAGTGTTATTAAATGTTACTGAGACACTAACTTTTTATGAAAAAACATACAGTTAATAGTATAATAAATAAAATACTTAAAATGAAAAGCTTATGTAAAGGGTTTTAACTACATGCACATTTTTTTATATTTTAAGAGGTCATCCTAATGACATTTGGAAAATGCAATAAATGTATAAGGAGTGAGCCATATATAGTATATTCACACAACAACAGAAGTGAGTTCTCGTAACTCAATAAATCTGTTAATAATTGCAAATATTGTATGCTCTCTCAAAACGTTAATTACATAAAATAACCATTATAAAAACTAATCTTTGCTTAGAAAAAATAGGCAGTAACTTTAGGAGACCAATCGCTAGAGTGGCCATCTAGACCATTTAAATTTTGAGGCATAAACACATTTCGAAAATAAGTCTAAGAAGTGATGCAACTGGCACGCAAACATCCAAATCCGCGATTTGCCAGAGCTGTCTCGAACCAGCATAATACGTTGTGACACTTGATCACAGAGAGTAGATGCGGTAAGAAACGCAATTAGAGACACAGTAACAAAGACGAACCAGGACTATACATGAAGATGAGTCAGCATTATCACGAAAAAACATCACGGCAGACCCCAGCTGCCCCACAAAATCACGGCCGATCATAATACAACTTGATAGACTCTCCGACCTTTAAGATCTGTTATTTTAATTCCCATATATATGTTTATCAAATAAACTGTTACAAGCTTTTCCATAGCGTATATTTGGCTGCAAAGTCACAGTTGTTCGGCTTCAAAACCCGAAACATAAATTATAAATTATTCGATAGGTTCGAAGGAAAGGTCGTAATAAATATTTTGCAACAAGTCGAGAAGCTGCTGTTCATAACAAAGATACCTTAGACAATAAAAATAATTAAAAAGAATACAAATGTCCCTCTCTCTACATTTATACAGTAAGTACCTAAACAACTAATGCTATTTTATATATTTTGCTGCGCTTTGTGTCGTTGCGTATGTGTTTACATAAAATTCTAACTAGAAATAATATTTCTAAAATATATTTTTAATCGTTCTAAATAAATTTTGTATAAAAACTTTACCCTACCTTTTTGCAAAGGCTGTAAATATGCTGTGATATTCGATACTTATTATATTTTCTTATTTATAATAATACAAAAAAATTACTTTTTACATTTCTAATATACTTTCGTAATTCGCGTTTTTTGTATTGCGATGTAAAAAAGTAACCATTTCGCTGCCAGGTACATTATTTTGTCGAAGCGCTGGTAAATAATTCATACCGTAAATTTGCTATTTAAGCACACAATAAATTACGAAATGTTTTCTTACAAAGCCGCTAATTCACCTGTTGTGGATTTTGTGGGCGAACGAGAAGAGAAGACGCAAAGGAAAAAAAGAAAATATGGAAGTAATGCCTCGACTTAATTCGGCTGAGTCGCTGAAAAGAAAAAATCTTGACGATTTTTCATTGCGAGTCTACAAATTTATCCCCGCGCTTTATTGGCCATATATTCTTTTAATGGCTAACTCAGTTTGCAATGGCCCGACCATAAAATAAACACCGAAAAAGGAAAGTTTAAACATTTTTCGGCCGTAATGGCGACAAACGCTCGTATCCTTTGACAAATAACGCGCGAGGATATTCAGATTTTTTTTCACCCCAAAAAAGTCCCGAGAAACATGCAAATGTATTATACATACAAGCAACCGCGCGCGCGGTATGGGGGTTGTTTATTTTATTCTGAAAATTGCAATTGAAAGGATACGAGGGTATTTATTAGAGCGACGTAAGATATTGTTGGGCATTGAGGGCGGTCGAATTCCCCCAAGATTGAATAAGCTCTTTGAGAGATGTGTAGTTTAATGGAATGTTTTGAATCGATGCTTAGAATGTATTATATGCTGAATATTAAATTTATATATTTAAAGATAATTTAATAATCAGCATGATCTTACATTAGTTGTACAGTTTAATAGCAAAAAGGTATGACTCATATTTATTTATAAAAAAATCGTAATTAATACATAAATTTAAATAAATGTTTTAATCAGAAACTAACAAAGGTTTCAACAATTTATGATTCAGAGGTCCCTCAAACTCACATTTAAGAGATCAAAAAGATAGACAAGCTACACACAGTACATTCACATCGTGACCAAACAATTGAGTTATTAATTTGAAATATTGCATGGAACGCCTTATAGAACATCTGTCTATAAATGTTAATCACCCTTTCTTTGGAAAGGACGCGTGATAAGCAATACATTCTACCCGTCGCATATTCCTTTTTGTTCTCTACTATTTGATTGCTGATCGAAGGAGTGATCATCTGGATCGTTTCTATTTTAAAGCGTGAACAAATTTCGTAAAAAAATTAAAAGCATTGTATGCAATATATCAATAATCAATTTTTGAAAACTCTTTTTATGAAACAGATTTTTGTTTTAATTAAGATTTTAGTTATGTTATACAATTATATGCATACGTAAAAATACCACTTTATAATAAGTGGATAATTTTTATTTTTTAATAAAAAAATAAATGTTAATTATGAGCGTTAATTCAGGGCGACAGAAGAACGTCTCCTTTTTACAGGACGAATTTATAACGTAAAACTTAAACGTAGACAGCTCGGGCCTGGACTAATTGCCGAAACGTCCCGCCAAAGCCCGCGAGAATTATTCTCGGACTTAATGAAAACCAGGAAAACGTACGGGCTTTCGCGTGTTCGAAATTAAACGCAAATAGGGAACGTTTGTCAAATTGTCACCCAAAAAGTTTGACAAGCGCCAGTTAATGCGCTCTATTTTTAAACTAAAACTCTATAAATTATATCATTGTTGAAACACGAACAATTAAAACAATATTTAAAGATAAGTATTGTAAGAGAGTTCCGATCATAAAATCCAAGCACCATTACCTACTATAAACAGAGCGCTTAGACTACTAATCAAACAAGTATATTATTATTGCTGTAATATATAAGGATGCTGTTATCATAGCGATTGAACAATTGTATTAAGTCACTGTTTTCAGATAACAAGCTTTAAGATTTAATTGTAGCTTTACTTGAATGAAAAATACATATTATATTTTTTTAGTAGTATAAAATATAATACATAATAAAGATTTATAATTTCTGTATAGATATTTTACAAAAGTATTTTTGTATTTCAATAACAAACTAATTAAAAACTATATAAACAATTTACAAGAGTATTAAATTTAAGTGAAAAGTCGTTTCCTTTTAAACCATACAAAAAATTTAGAAGATTCATTAGAAAATTTTTTTTTTAAATATTAAAAAATATAATTTTATAATAAAATTATTTCAAATAAATATATGCATTATCACAAAGATTAAAGTATTTAATTCATATTTAAAATTATCTAATAATACTATTTTTCTAGCATAATATATTTTAATTAGTAATAAAGATTATGAAATATGATATTATAGTATCACAACTAGGGATTCCAATCCCGGGATCCCGAATCCCGGGATCCCGGGATCCCGAACGATTTTCAATACCCGATGAGTCCCGGGATTATAAAACATAATCCCGAATTTTTCGGATTGGTTGATTTATCAAGCACAATCGAATTATTATTGACAACATCGTTATATTTCGTGTACAAACTTGCGCGAGTTGCACGTGTCATCTGTGAATCTTTAAGGCTGTGAATCTGAACGTGCTTTTTCAGCAGCAGGCTGCTTAGGAACCAAAATCAGATCAAGGCTAAATGATAAAACACTTGATGCTTTGATGTTACTTCGTGAGTTTTATTCAAAATAATGTTTTCAATTAATTGTGTCTATGAATGTACATAGTATGTACATACATTGTCAAAAGTTCATTTTGTTCTTCTCAAATAAATATATAAGACCTTCCCTTTTTTATTTTTATTATATTATTTTCTATTTTAAGTCCAATACTAAAATTATACGTACTTTATACATTGTACGTTATAAAAAACAGATGTAAAAATATATTGTATTATTCATTTTAAATTATTTTTATCGATAAAATAACATGAAAATTATCCCGGGACTGGTCCCGGGATCCCGGGATCGACTAATTGCAATACCGGAATCCCGGGATCAAAATTTTGGCCCGGGATTGGAATCCCTAATCACAACTGTCCTAAAAGAATAGTATATAAAGAAGTAACTAATAAAAGATTTTTTATAAGTGCAACTTTCGACAAAATCTGGTTATTTAATCTTTGTAGCAATATAATGTCATTATGCCAAATTTAAAACATCAAATAAACGTGAATAATTTTTAAGTATATTGTCAATGCAGAAGTTTTAAAGAGTAAAAAAATTATTACTTTTAAACAAAAATAAAATCCATGACATTCGAAAAAAAATACCTAACAAAGGTTACAGTTGAAATTAACGTGTAAATTAACATTTAAACGTGAATAATATATGTTATTTTTACCATTGTGAATCATTGGGGTAACCTGTTTTGTAATCGAAGAGAACTACTAGCATTATTGTGATCGTTAGCCAAGGGGTGTGAACATTCGAGGTTGAACTTATTGTTTTATTAGCGCGTTTTTTTTATAGGCTTGGCACTTTAATAAGTATTTTTTTAAATTGTGGTTATTGTTCAACATTTGGTATCCTACAAGATTTCTATATCTTATGTTGCGCTACCACGTATTATCATCTGCGCGATGTCTACGTTTATTATGGACGTTTATTATCATTCTACGACTCATTTATAATTTCAAGGTTCTCTAAATTACTCATTTAGACCCCTTACAAAATTTTTATGAAAATATCAATAAAAACAAGATGAATATATGTTAAAATTGAATACACATTTACAATAACAAAAACATATCGCACAATTAAATACTGAGAATTTGTTAAAACAATATTTTTTTACTTTAAATGTAGAGGCAAAAACATCAATTTGAAAGATGTTTTTTTATATGAATATGCCTAAAAAGGTTTCATAATGTATTTTAATTTAAAGCACAGTTATTTTTGCTTTAGATAACACATATAAAATCAGCTTAAAATCGTACACTTCAATGTCATTATGCAAAAATAAGTCGTGATTAGGTATTGAACCAAAGTAATACACGCGTAGTAGTGAAATCGCTACACTCACAACGATTACATAATCCATTCATTCTGTAAATATAAATGAGATATATCACAACCTGAAACTTCCACGTACTACCCATTTACAAACATTTCCGTCGTAACTCACAAAAACAGGCGTTAAAGTTGCGTAATCAAGGTCGGCTATATCAGGGAAATTGCACGCGTGGAAAGGTCGCGATGTTGGAAAATTTAATTGTTGCAATTTACAGTTTTCCCCTAGTCTCTAAATGACCATGTTTGCCGTACGGTCACGAAAGTCACGCGAAGCGTCGTAATGATACCCAGACAGAGAGCGGTCGGTCGCCCCAACTCCGAATCCGACCCTGTGTTGTCTATTTCGCGTGTATGTGTGTACGTATAAAAAGCGGGCAGTATGTACACGGCAAATGTTGGGGGCGACTGGCACCATTATCTAATGCATCTTCGGACGAAGTTCGGAAGTGGAAGTTATATTTCAGAGGTCTTGTTTAGTAGGCAATTGTTAATCGTGAACTTAATGGGGTTTTGAAAGTGCACCAAAAAAAAATCATACATGCGAGAATTATGTATGAATTTAAAGTCTTAATCGTTTCACAACAATAATTAAATAGTTGAGATTTTGTTAAATTTTACAATAATAATATTGTGGATTTAGGTCTTGATTTAATCAAAGTACACGTAGCTTGAATGTTTATATTCCGACCACAACCACATAATATCTATAATTTATATACACACGATAGATCGAAAGTTTATAAAGTTCCATTAATTAAATCATCCTGGTGACACATGGTCGTCCATAAAATAATAACAAAATGGGTCAACACGTGCTACAAGTGCAACACACCGACCACATGCATTTACTATATTGTACTTGTAGTACACACTACATACACCTACATACATTACAAACGCAAATTATAACATCATACAACGGTACACGCGCAGTAATAGGTGTTCGCGTGGATTCGTGACATAATGGCAAGATCCACACGTGAGTGAAAAATTCCGAGGTTAAGTGACCATTCGCATGGCGGACTCTATTTAACACAAGTCACTCGATACGACATGAAACGTTCGATTATTATTATTGTAATTGCTTTGCTGATAAATTGCACCGACACGATGGCTCAATTGCAACGTTGACGTGTAGATATGATGACGTGTATTCAGATAGAAAAATAAGCATGATGCATCTCACGCATTTCTTTGGTGGAATACTTGAATAGGAAATTACATTCGATAACAATATGCTTACTGATAAGATAATAATCACAAATTGATTTATATTGCATCATGAGATTGAATATATTTTTAATGAAAGTGCCCGGTAGCTTTCAGCTGCGAGCTTTAGTACCTTAAAGAGTCGCGATCGCGTCCCTGATTCTTACCCGTCGCGGCCAAGGCATTGACGTTTGAGAACAAACAAAAATGTTTTAAATGATAACTATGAGAAACTGGAAAAAAATATATTAGGTTTGCAACATAATGGTTTATATTTTAATGCTAAGTGATATAATTTAACATTTCCTGTAAATTAATAATAATATATATGTATACACATGAAATGTTAAGTAACACATGTTTGTATAATGGCCAACATGACACATTGGGGCAATCTGGTTATTTATAATGGTTAGATTAGTAGTAAAAAAAAATAATTAAAAGAAAATATTTTTTATATTTTCAAGTAAAATTCACTATTGTTTATCATGCATTGATTTTATACTCAGTAATAAAATTTTTAAAAATTGTGTTATACTTTAAAACCTGATTCATTTTAAATAAATTTTTTTCTTGGCTTAAATTTATATTTATAAAATTTAGTAAACAAAGTATTTTTTTAGTAATAAAAAAACATCATCAGATGCTATTTTTGTTGCTTATCTAATTTTTATGTATATAAATATATCAAGCGCGTGCGGTGACATACTTTACCTTTCGGTCGCACGCGTGCTAAGTAACGAGAGTGAGTGAGAGATGGGGCATGCGGACCGCATAATACCTCGAATTCTAACTTTTAACGATGTCAATATTTGAATTAACTCTATGGTTGCCTAGATCAGATATATTAGCTTTTAATACATCATCGTTGAAGAAAGACAGATACAGTTTTAAAATGATGTATGGTATTTTATTTAAAAAAATATGAAACACATTTTCATGTATATATATATATATATATATATATATATATATATATATATATATATATATATATATATATATATATATATATATATATATATATATATATATATATATATATATATATATATATATATATATATATATATATATATATATATATATATATATATATATATATATATATATATCTATCTACATTGATACTTAAATGGTATACACGAAATGTTCAGCAGCTAAAGAGTTGTTGCATCAATGATTTAAAATGAAAGGTACCTTAACTCTGAAGTTACGCTTTGAAGTTCATATTACATATTGTTTCTTAGTATATTAAAATATATCAGTTATATTGAATCTCATGAGAAAAGATAAAAAACTAAAACTGAAGTAGATAATTACCCAATACGCAAAAAGATCCATCAGCTTTAACATAATAAAAACATTTGCCACATTTCCAATTCCCTTGTGCATTCACCACCTCTTGAATAGAAAACGACACTCAAAGAAGCATAATAAATCACCACACGAAGAAGGAAAAAATCGCCTAAAATTAGAATCAAGCTACAAAAAAGCGGTCGTTAATTAAATTAGCGCCAGCCGAGGGAAGCCGAGGAACAGAAGGGTAGAAGAGAGATACGGATAGAGTGTGCGAGAGAGAGCATACGAGAGTGATGATACTATGGTCGTTATTCAGGTTGCTTTGTTTTGGAGTCACCGCCCAATACGAGGATGGCTTGAAAAATGGCTCCGGCCCGTAGATAGGCGTCCTCGCAGAGTCGGCCACTTGGACCGATGCCAAGCCCGGACCTGGGCCTCGGCCCCAGGGGCGCCCGGTGCATGCGCCCGGGGCGTCCTCGGGGATGGGGCGTGGGGTATGCAAATACCCCGCGCGCGGGTGCTGAGTACCCCACATTCCCCAAGACCAGACACGAGCTGACTCGAAATTTTCGGAGCTAATGTATGCACTAGGTACAATAGTTTTGAAAAGATTTCAACATGATCTGGTTTTTAACTCTCACGCATTAATGCTACGATATTTTGACAACAACAGATATAAGTGACACTCTAAATATTTTATATATCCAATTTATGTGGCACAAAAATTAGCAACTTTAACTGACACACACACAGTCGACTCTCATATAATAATTGCATAAGTCTATGAACAAGCATACTAATAGCACCTTTGCTTAAGTTCATATTACGCAAAATAAATCTGAGCCTGACATCCTACCTGGGCAGTCATGCATGATAGCCACAATAGATTAAACATGCGTGAAACTATTGATGGTTTTACTTATTATTTAAGATACTTGAAGTAAACCGTGCAGTAAATGCAGCAACTATGAAGAAAAATATATAAAGATGTGCTAAAAATTAATCAAAACATAATTTTTTTACTAATATATTATATAAAATGGGGGAAAAAGATAAACATATTCTAAATATGCAATAATCTTTGGTGTAGCGTATGAAAAAATCTTAACTAATAGTCACTCATTACTTAAACATGTCGATGCACCGTCCGCGACCATAAAAAATGTGAACAGAATATTTTGAAAAAGTCTAATATTTATGTGTTTTAAAGTAAAAACAATTAAAAATACACCGGTATTTCAAGTACGGTTAAAAACTTAATTATGGGGAATGCTGTATATCTGATTTTATGGGCTTTTTAAATAAAGTATCTAATGAGTTAATGATATACTTCAATGGCTTTGTTCATTTTTAAGTGTATCTATTTAATTAGAAGCACCTGCAAAAAAACTGTAATCTTAGGAAGAGCATTGTTGCTAAGCAAAACTTGCAAAAGCTATTTAGAATTTCATGAGTGTGAGGTTAAAGGTTGATTATAATTGAAGTCATTTCGAACCATTTATCTAAAATGAAATCGGCGAGTTTTGACATGCTATAATAATTCACAAAGTTGTACCAAAATTTATTGCGCGCGGAATTTTTTTTAAGTATGTTGTTTTATAGGCACAATTTTATAAAATGTGTGAAAATATAATTTCCTTTCTTTTATGATTTGGTATGTAAAGATTTATCAATAAATCTTAATACTTCAAGGTCTCCTCATTGGAGCAATTTATATATGTATAACTGCTAATATATGTTTTATTTATTAAAATAAGCCATATATTTTTTTAACATCACAGCAATATATAAATTACATAAATCAAAGATTTCATAAAAGTTTTGAGTCCATAGTTAACAACTTGATAAAAGGAACAACTGTCAAACATTTCACAGAATATACATACAATATATTGATATAATATTAGACACTAAAAAGCTAATAAAACAATATTTTTTTACTTAATTAACCTGTTTTATTCCGCAACTATATATTTAAGTAAATACGATGCATTTACTATAAGTACTTATTTTCAAGAAGGTTTTTATTAACTTTTTATTGATAAATAAAAGTTGTTAGCAGCTAACCAATTATCTATATCTACTATATAATTATAAACTAAGTTTATCTTACGTTCGATATTTTATATTTATTATTTTATATGACTATATGTAAAATTAAGTAAAATATTAATAAAAAAAAATACGTACTATTAAATTAATGTTTTTTTACAATGGGTTTTTTCATGTTACACATATTTATTAGAACCCTAATAAAGATGTTTATAATCAGTCAAACTACAAGTGTGATACATAGTTTTATAAAATAATAATAAAGGTTTTTCATATTTTTCAGTTTTAAAAGATAAAACTAAAGAAAAAAATGACTTGTGGTAATCCTAAACATTCCAGCTAAATAACAATTAAAATCTCAAATAAAATATTAATAATATAATGACAATTACCAAATAGTTTTAACATATCTTAAAAATGTTTTATTATTATTGTATTTTAATAAATATTAAATTTTATTTTTTAAAGAGAATTGTTGGAACTATCGAACCAGATAGAAAAAAGTATGTATTGTATTGCGCCTTTAACACAAATACGCGTTAAAACCGCAATAAAGCAAAATTTTATATTTTTTTATGATTTGCCGGAAAGTTGCGAAAGTGACGATCAAAGATTATCTTCCACTAATGTACCAAAAACAACGCTAGTTTTGTGTTTTTACACAAAACATGGATTTATATTGACAAATGCAGACTGTCGGTAGAATGCGGGATGATAAATGCAGCGTTGCCAAAACTTCAACGATTACTCAAAACCCTCAAATTATCGCAATTGGTGTACGTATCAAAAGTGGGCATTGGAAAAGAACCTTTTTTATTTCGACTAGCGTATAGAAGCGCATGCACAGCACACACCATAAACTTCTATAAAATAGATACTCCCGACTTTATACAAGTTTGCCGAATAACAGCCACTTCTCTCTTCACGTCAACACTATTCCAGCTACGAAGTCTGAAATTTATAATTTAAAGATTTCTAGAGACGCAAATAACGCTACTTTGTATTATTAGTACTTGATTTAAAAAATGCACATCTGTGATAATATCTATTTAAAGAGACAAGTTTGGTTTTTATCTCTGTTTATGTATAATGCTTTGTATTTAGAATTGCTTCTATGTACTAAACTTCTCAAATATGGCATTGCTAATATTGAAAAAAAATAGGGAGCAATCATATCGATGTCTATTTAGATGCTTCATTGCATAAGATAAAGTAAAGTCTTTAACACATCGATACAGTGTAAGACACTACACAACAAACCCGAGAAAGCACCTTTCCATTACGAAACTCTTAAAACACCAGTCTTCCACTGAATCTCCAGAAGCGCAACTCTTTAAAGAGCCAAATCGTCCTCTCCAACGAAACGTAGTAAGGATAACAAAACGCCACTTGAGCGGTCGAATAAAGTCTTTTCCGCTACGAGAGAATGGCAAAACGTGAGCTTTGGGTGAGAGGGTGCCTGCTCTCGCTTCCTGGCAACGAACGCCGACCGGCCAGGTCCGCTATGAAAACTAATTGACTAATTTAATTACCGGACAAAGTGAGAGCAGCCACCGAGGCAAACTGGCTCGTTTTCAATGAGACCGAGGGCCGCACTGAATCGCTAACTACCCCAAGGAATTACGTGAACGAAGACACGGGCCAAGTTCCACGGGCCGATGCGCTGCTCGGATTCCAACGCGAAGACCAACCCTCAGACGATCAGCGTAGACGAATTCCTCAGACATTTTTAAGAAATACTTTTACTTATCTAAGAGAAACTAACTTTAGATTTATGTGTTTATAAATGTCTTGATACCATCTAAAAATCTAATATACCTATAATTTTTTTTTAACATGGGACCATAAAGTAATCAAAATCATTGTTTTTTCATATAAAACTTTAAGAACTTCAGGCAATTGTTAAAACTAATTGATCAATAAAAAGTATTCCGTGACGTTCAGTTAATCCTTAAAAAACTGTTTGAGATTGAAATTATTATACATGAAATTATTATACACTTTTAGTTTAATTTGCCGCAAAAATATATCCGCTTTTTACCTAGTCAAAAGGCATCCATTGATTATCCTTTAATGGTAAATTCAATTTTTTTTCTTAATAATGTTATTTATTTATTAAAAGTGATCTTAATCTGTAAGCTATAGACCACAAATAAGCACTCATAATTTTTCATAAATCTAAGACTTGACTCTTGAATAAAACAGCATAAGAAGACACGAATTTGTTTTTAGACTGCCTGGTGAAAAACTAAAATAATACTTTTGAGTGCACTGAAGATTTTGTTTTACAGCTCTTTTTAGAATCTTGGGAATCAAGAATCGTACTTTCATATTTGTCTCAGAAATTACAAAGATTCACGAATTTTATAGCGAATCACAAATGGTATTTTAGCACTGGTTATGTGATTTATGGATATTGTGTTACTATGTTTTTGACGGACGGGTGACAATTAAGCACAGATTAAGTATAGTTTAATTACATATTAGAATATGATTTTAAGAGAGATCAGCAGACGAGGCGCCACTCATCGTAAACATTTTATAAATAAATAAATATAGACAACCATTATATGTAGATGTGTTTAGTAGTATATCTGATAAAAACCATAATTGAGCTGTGTGAAATTCAGAGGGCAAATGATTTGGGAGTGCTTCTTATATTCCGGAATGGAAGGTATATACTCCATTGAAGGACCAATAAAATTGTTCTGAAATTATTTTTATCCATCTGATTAAAAACACGTATACTTAAATATTGACTTCGTATGAACCCTATCATCGGTCGAGAATAATATGTATTATTTTTTTTCATTGCTTTAATCAAGACAAGTTCACTGCATATTATTTTTATTAAATAAATTCACATAGCAACAACGAATAGACACATGTTACAAAATTATATGAATGTAAATAATATTTTACACGTGTTGCTCATTATTAAATAATTGTTATCAATACACCTGTATCGATTTAATATTTAATATAAATATGGAGCTATTTAAATCAATAGAGATCAAGTCTCTGATTTTCCCAATCTCACTATTCCTGGTTTCTACTACGACAGCGCCCCCCTGGAGGGCAGGCGCAAAAAACCTAATAAAATATATTAGAATATATGCTGAATATTATAGAAATAAATCTTTGGAATGGTCTTGCACTTTTCACAATCGCATAATTCAACCAGCAAATGAAAAACAATAAAAATGATCGAAATAGTATGCCACAACGAGTTAAGCCATGAACTTTTTATATCGTTAATTAAATCAATGCTTCACCATATTCTAGCACTATTTAAGGCTTAAGGAGGGTGCAACAATATAATAATATTTATTTTAATCACTGTTAAGAAATGTTTTTTTTTTATTTTTTTGTATAATAAAAGGGTTTCTCTTATTTTTTTATGTTTTACTTTAAAAAACATTACAATAGATTGAAAAGAATATTAGCCATATACGAAAGATGATGTTTTTGCACGCTACTGTATATATTATATAATATAAACTATTTTTAACTTTTTACAATTATAAATAAATAATCATTTATGTAATATGTAGGGCTGTTTTATTTTTACCTGTTCCTTAAAATCAACCTTATTTTATTAACTATTGTTTAATTTAAGTTTTCTTCAACTTAAACGAAAATTTTCAGAAACAATTGTTTATCTAAGTGGAGGACTAACTGTACTGAAATATTAATTTGATTTTGATCTAGACGTTAATTAGATTATTAAATATGACACAATACTGCAAATTAGCTATCTGGTACATACCTTTAAAAAATATTATAAATGAGGAATAAAATATTTAAAAAAAACTTAAGAGAGACCAAAAAAATATTAATATCTTTTGAAACATTACTTTAAAGTCGATCATATAAATACATTATTTGTTTTTATATATTATGAAAGACAACAGACATATCAAAAAAAAAAAAAAAAAAAATTGACACTAATGACTAGTAACTTAACCGTTGAGGTAAATTTTAAAAATATATAAATACATATAAATGTCCTAAAAAGAAGTTGATAGTTCGGATTATCAGTAATTTTATAATATCTATGCCTAGCCTAACCTAACCTAACCTAACCTCCCCATCATTTGTCTAGATCATGGTTTCCCAAACTATGTTCCGCGGAACACTGGTGTTCCGCGGATCCAAAATAGGTGTTCCGCGGAGTCTAAATAGATATTTCACAAATATTTGGAGTATATTAAAAAAATTGTTAGTCTTGCTAATACATAAAAATTGTTCATAAATCTGATAAAAAAGCTTGAAACTATTGTAATTTATTGCGTTAAAACAGGATTGGGTGTATACTTTTGGAAATATAAATGATTTAAATAAAATTTGCATAAAAAGAATTGATTTTCTTGTACATTAATTTAGTCTGGTTGCTTAAAATACAATTTTTTTTCCATTTTGACAAAAAAAAATATTACAGAATTTACATATTATTCAAAAACTACCCATGGATCTTTGGCTGAAAACAGGAAATTTGACGAAAGAAATGCCAAATACTTCTACTGATACATCTATCATCGAAGAAAAAAATAATCCAAAAACTGAGAATACAACTGATCAATATTATGCCTGATATAAAAAAAATTGTAATTTAAGAACCCAAAATATCAGAGTCATTAGGAGCTTTATTTATTTGAATTTTTATGTTTATGAAATAAATGATATTACTATTATGAGTTACCCAACCTAAAAAATAAGCTAAGTGTTCCGCCAAAGTTTTCGGATTTGTCAAGTGTTCCGTCGCTGAAAAAGTTTGGGAAACCCTGGTCTAGATTATCAAGATGATGTATATCATTTAAATAAATATGTATATCTAAAATAAATATATTCAATGGAATTATAAAAATGTTATTAATAGTTCTTGTGTTTGCTAAATTAGACTGATTTGATCATAATTTTATTTACTGCTATGTATGATGGTAATTAATAAAAGTACAATAAATAATAATAATGTAATTACGTTGTTACTTAATTGATATTCATTAAATTTACAATTGGTTAATTCAGCAAAAATACTATCACAAATTGTGTGACTATATGAAATATAATATATAATAATAAAACTTACAAATAATAAAAACACCAACTCTTTTTGGGTCAACTTGCGAATTTTTCAAAACTTGGCAACAATTGAAAATTTTCTAAAATCAAATTGGTTTTATGCGCACTTTTCATGGAAAATAGCATATTATCTAGTTTTCCATTTCTGAGCAAACAGACAGCACCGACAAGATAAAAATAAAAAAAATGCTCCACAGTTTACATCCACGAAGGAAGAGAAGCACTGGCGGGACGACACGCGAACCGAGAAATTTTATTTTTATTTATTTATTTATTTCGTTATTTATCGAGAGGCCGATCATAAAAAATGTGTACAAATCATAAAGTTGGAAAAGCTATCGTCTCGGTGCCAGCAGCAGATGGCGGCCCGATGAATTCAGACGGAAAAGCCGTGAGATGAAAACACCTGAACCAATTCGCTGAACCGAACCGACTGAAAACGGTTTATATTATAAAAAATATATCACGGTATTCATAACTAATAGGCGTATATGTAAATTAGACGTTCTGATCCGAGAGTAAAGGTAAACATTTAACCCTCATTATAACAACAAAATAGTTTTTTTACTGATAAATAAAGTATTTTAAATGAATATTTACTGCAATAATGTGTTAATAAATTAAAATAATAATACAAAGTTAAATTTTGTCTTTTAAATGCGCAACAATCCTTTTTCAATTAAGAATTTCTTTCAACATTTGATAATACCATCTCTATTATTAATCAATAACTATTCTAAATACACATTTACGTTCATAAAACGCATAAAAAGGTTATTAAATGGCATTTTAATGTCAGAATGACATTTAAAAAAAAATACCCACTATAAAATATGATTTTAGCTGACAAAAATAATACATCAAACATTTTATCGAGCCCGTGGTTTTTCTAGTTAAATGCAATGTTTATTTTATATTTTCCACATAGCAGTTTAATTAGTACGATATATGAAAAAATACTCTCGATCGATGTGAGTGTTATTGTGTAATATATGCATGGAAAAGCTACATACGTACACAGTACAAAGTAACAAAAAATAAAATGAAAATAATAATTTTGTTTATGTACTCGAATTTCCCATTCGTGTTTCTCATGCTTTAAGCTGGCAACAATCCAAACGTCAAATGCAAATTTGTTCGTTGAAACGTAGGTTTTTTATATATGAATTATTTTAACGATTTATTCATCAATTCACGGCTATTATTATCGATACAGGGTGATCTGAACTACAGCGCTGTACAAAAAAATGCATTATTAAATTAACTTTATGTTCCACATTTGCTATCCTTAAAACTAATCTATTATAAAAAAGATTATGTTATATAACCCTCTTTTGACAAACATTTCTCCCTTTTTTATGTATAATATATAAAAAAGCGATTGTTTTTTCAACATGCGATATGTAGGCATGCCTTTTTGAACTCGAAGTTATTTTAGTGTTGTATATTAATAGTTTACAATTTATAGCAGAAGCAAATAAAATGGCAGTGACGTTATAAACAAACAAAATATTTTTGTATAATAATTTTTTTTTACGTTAATAAGAAAAAAGTGAAAGTTGATAAAAAAAACTGAAGAAAATTATCTATTATTCAATTAACTGTTAGGAAATGTTTAGAACGGTTATCGAAAAATTAAGTTATCGTCACTGCATACGTTAGGTGGCAAAATAAAAGGTAGGCGCAAAACTTTTATGACGTTCAAATCAAGAAATTGCGTCTTTGCCCTTTTGTAACCAACTAACACATATTTTATAGTACTGTTTCAAGACAGCTCTAGCGAATCGCAGAAAATTATGTTTGTGAGCATCGCTTCTTGGACACATGAAATGTTTTCATGCCTTAAACGAGAAATTTTAGCGGTCGGTAACAATAGGGTAGAAAAACTAGCGAGCGTCCTTTCCAAACAAAGAGTAGTTTTTCTGCGGTACTTTTGAGTAAATACGTTTTAAGACGGGTGCGCTATAGAGTAGTATTTGCAATATTTTAAATTAGTAATGCATTTATTTGGTCACAATATCTTTTTTGCATTGTTGTGAATATACTGTGTGTGGGCCCGTCCAGATTAATTTAAATAATAATAACGAATTTTTTTAATATAAATTAAATTAATTCATACCTTCATTCTATTGAAATATACAACTAGTAAACTATCCTGATAGTAATATAGAGTAAATTTATTTTATTCAACACATTCTCAGCATTGAGGAGAAAAATAAGCCGACTGAAAAGATTAGGCGAGAAAGGCAATCGGTGTGGTAATCAAATATATGTTATAAAACAGCGATAACATATTATGTTAAAATCATTGTTGTGTCATTTAATTAAATGTATTTCTCAATATCCCTATAATGTAATAACTATGGTGTCGTTATGCAATTAAAAGCAGTTTTTGCCAAGTGCATTGTTGCATTTTAAAACGCGCACAAGCCTTGCGTATTTGCATTTCAAATCGGTTTGCCTCGTTCTTGTTAATATTCCGTTTTAACCGGTAAGGTATGGGTACTAGTAACCGCCGATGAGAACACTACCTCCACTACTACCACAAGTGGTACATTTGACCCGCTTTTTTCCTTGGCCAGCTAGCTCAGAGCTACACTATCGTTGACCATCAACAGTCGAAGCAACGTCGACACAATCCAGGGGAGGTCAAAGAGCAAAAAAATAAAATAAAGTAGCTTTTTATGTCCGGGACCCCTGCGAGGGTTTATGGCTGTTGAGAGAATATGGCGGGTTTCGAACCGCGCGTGCAATAATACGGTTGAGTTATTCAATCTTTTTTACGTACCCGATGGATTCGGTTTTATTTATTTATGCATAATATAAGATACACACGTTTTTAATAAAAACGTATATGCGATTGCATGGCACGTGCCAACGATGTAATATGTAAAACAACCGTTACGAATATAGTCAGGGATGCAAACTAGAACCTATTCTACAGTCCATATAATTACTTATAATGGTGGAGTATTAAAGACATGCTGGAATAATACTAATTATATAGTCCTATCATTTTAAATAATAATAAAACTATCCAGTTACATATTTTTTAGTTTAATTATTTTACATAGCACATACATATTATATTTTTATTATATATATTTTATTAAAAAAATCTAATGATGTTTATAGGTACTACTTTAAAATACTATTTTAAAAAAAAATAAAGCTGTTCATACCCAGTACATTTTGAATATTAAATTTAAACAAGAAATCCGAACGACATGCTTAAGTTGACCCAAAATGTATCGGTAAACAATAAAGAGTCTGAAATTGTATAAAACTCTTCTAGACTGTAACAGAAAAAATCTTATGAGAATTTTGACGCACATGTGATTCCTTATATTTCATTATTCATAAGCGATAATTGATTGAGAAAGAGTGGAAAATACAAAACATTAGGACATATGACTTATGGTTCTATCTTAGAGGTTCAAGTATTATTTCTAAATTATTATATAAAGATCGCAAGTCAAGTTTCAAGTTTTTTTTTATTTATATCATAAAATATTTATAATTTATATAATATATATTAAAGTCATATGTACAACGTTTATGCTATTTAAAAATGTTAAAAATCATATGGATATATATTTTCCATATGTTCGACGAAATACTGTAGTCAATTTTAATCATACGAATCACTCTCTAATGTTTATTATTAAATAGTAGGTATATACGTACCTACAAACAATTAAAAATACCATTCCAAACAATACTTTTATAGAAAGCATGAAAAATATAACCCTAAATATTATCAGTGAAATTATATGCATGTCTGATCAAATTATTCTATAAATTCATAATCCGAAAAACAGCGAACTATTTAACATATGTATCATTATTACCGATAATTATATATAATACGTGGCTTCCGTATAAATCTGCAGTTTACAGATTCTGGTTCTGATTTTACATTTAAAAATAAGAAGAAAAAAATCATAGTGAATAAAACCAATTTTCAACCTTAATTAAATGAAAACTACTTTTAGACATTTTTTCCTGATTAAACCTATTATTTTTCTTGGTTGCGTTTGGATAAAAAATTCTACCACCATTTAAAAGTATATATTTTTAGTCTAGCTTTTAGACTCTCGACAAAAAAAACACCCTTCTATTCAATGATTGAACCTCTCAAATTAAATCGGCAGATCTAAGTTTACAGGCTCCAGAATCAAATAAATCAGAAACCTTGTGAAAAAAGCCGGACCGTTTTAAACACGTCTAAGACAAAAAGAGGCTTGTTTGTTAAAATGGACAGCCACCGTGAGAAAACCTTTCTCTAAGTCAAGTCAAAGTACCTAGTGTGAATTATAAAGGTTAAAAGTGTCCGTCGTAAATGTTTATAAAAAGCACATGCAATTTAGATTGACATTTAAACGGCCGTTAGTAATCCGCTCAAGTGGTCAACAGAAATATTTTCTAAAACTTCTGACTGTTTTTTAATTTAAATCAACCAAAAGTAGCAGGAAAAATCTCTATAGGCAACGAACATTCACTTCCCCAGAGTCTGACGCAGCTTACGACTATCAAAGATCGTAGAAGTCGCCGCTTCTCTCTTCGCATCAGTGATGGAGATATAACTAACGTATACAAACTTTACCGATTGTTGCAATAAAAGAAAAGCAACAAACTTTGTCTTAAGAAACATTTTAATAAAATAATATTTTAAAAGGTTAAAGAACCATGAATAAAAACAAATGATGAATAGTTTGTGTTATAGACTAATAATGCTTGACTAAAACGTACCACAGGGTTTGTGTCACTGTAAAGTAACTGTTAGCGGAAACACTTTATGTGCCATCGGTCGTGAACGATTGCCCAGGCCATGACACACATGTTGTGCCATCGGTCTGTATATTGTAAAGACTCACCGATTTCATTTTAGTGACATAAGTTTTAGAAAAACTAGATGCTACAAATTTTTAGGTCAAAAAAACTAACATGTTTTTGTCATTTTTACATGTTTTTCAACTTCTATTGTATCTATAAAATTAGTGATTAATATATAATTACAATTTTAATCTTTAATCACAGATTGAGTTTTTTTATATTTGTATATTCTCACGGATGAATACTCTAATGAAGAACTAAATTAAGAATAAGCCAAGTCGTGTATAGTGATGCCTAAAAATTTTAAGCTGTGATTATTTCAAATTAATTAACTAGATGTCACTGATTTACAGACAAGTCAATTTTTATGTTATCCCTCTTCTTGATGACGTTAGACGTGGATTATCTGGCCTAGTTTAATAGTTAGTGGTGATATCCTTTATTATTAAATACTAAACATCGAAGCAAGCAAAACTTGTTTAATATAATCCAAAGAAAATTATTTTTAATGACTCTCCCTACTTATATTATATATAATATACATATATAAATATTTTAGCTACATTATACAACCACAATATTTGTAGTAAATAAACGTGCACAAAAAAATTGAGCTACATTCATATTTACTGTGACTGTCAAAATAATTCCACCTTAAGAAATAGATTTAAATAAGGTCATCAATTTTTAAACGACGACTATAATTCTTTAGATGAGAGTTTGTGATAACATAAAACTTTTGGCAAGAGCTTAGAATCGACCTTCAAATGTACACGTAACATTTTAAAAACATTGAATTTAAAATTTCTCACGTAACTCACAACCCATCTTTCGTTTTCATGTTTAAGTCAATAATATTAATTACAGCAATTATTTGAACAACCATTAACTATGCATAATTTACGCAATAAATCAAACGCAACGACTTAATCCATATTAATGGGACTCGAGAAATATAATATTATTATAATTTACAACTTCTAAACTCTAAACCGAACACATTTTCGAGGCGTGAATTATCTTAAACGCCATCCATCAAGTGCCATCTGCCTTCTTGGTGTGAAGAGGATAAAAAAAATCCGATATCCTCGTAGGAGGATCGTGACTGTAATTTTACTTTCAACTCGTTAGACTCTCGTTAGAAGTGTGCGGGTCACATAATCCATAGCTTTTTAAGTCAATTTATTTTTTATTATAATTCATCACAACTTTATTTAGCGAAGAAGCCTGCTGTTAGTTGTTTCTGGGACATATTTTTGGAGTAAAAGGCGTCATTTTTCATGCTCCTCCAAGCCCATTAGCCAAGGCCTCAGGGCCAGGTCACATAATCGTTATCGAGCACACAAGGGCGGATGGGTGGTGACAAATAACGACACTGGAAAATTGGTAAATTGTGTGTGAAACCTTGAAACACATTAATGTGTACAAAAACCCTTGTGGGTAAATAGAAAAATCTTAAATACACAACATATATCTAAAAGTTGATTTAGTAATTTAAATAAAAAAACAAACAATCATACAAATATAACAAGAGATAGAATAAACAATTAGTTTAAATTTTGATTGATGTTCAAAACTTAAGAAGCTTGTTTTAATACGAAAAAACATGATAAAAATCAGTTAAACATATAGCCACAGACACTGCAAAGCCTTGTCTTATAAGAAGATTTTACTCACGTACTATCGCGCCTTGTGGATGACACTTGCCAGTTAGTTGCAAACTGATCGTCGTTGCCAAGTTTTTAAGAAAATGGAGCTTATTTGGCATATAAGCTTTTTAAACTGACACATTTTTATCTATATTATTTTAAAAATTTACTTCACTATTTGAGGCATTACTGTTTATATACTTAGTGGCACATTTCATTCATGAAAATGTAAAAAGTTGTAGCTAATTTGAACCGCTGAGTACGCAAACAAATCTAAATATATCTATGAACCAAAATATTACTTTAAGTCTTGTGCTAAAATAAATAATACCATAGAGTAGAACCATAAAATAATCAAGAATAGAATTTCGTAAAACACGTTTATAAAAATAAAAAGATATAATAATTTAACTGGTTAGTGTTTTAAATCATTGATAATTAATTGTAAGTCATACGTTAAGACGCGACAGGCGTAAGCCGAATAAATAAAACTACTAAGTTAGTAGTGAAACACCACACTGATATCAGTCTGAAAATCAGTGACATTTATTTTATTAATTATAAATTATTTTTATGATTTACAAGCAATATATTACTGTGCATTCATGAGATTAGGAAAATCTAATTTGTAATTAATTGATCGTTTTAAGCAAAGGGGCAGAAAAATAAATTTCATATGGAAGTGGCTTTAAGTATAAGTATGTATATACGGAAACCAACTATCACTTCCTCAGACACTCCCTCAAAGACTTTCTATGCCGCTTTTGCTGATATTCACACTTGAACATCCACTTCGAAGTTCAAGGCATTAGAACTTTAACCAAGAAGAGACCACTTCTCACTTCACTTCCGAATTAAACGCCTAGAACCTGAATTTAAATTACATTATATCCAGTTATTTCGATCTCCTAGACACGAAACAAATTAAAAAAGACTAGGAATCAAATATGATTCAAGCCCAGTTCCTTTGAATATTAGTCATCAATTCATGCCACTAGCTTATCATACTTTATAAAACAAGAAACGACTACACAAAAAAGCAAATAAAGACATGATAGAACAATAAGCTTTTATAGACAAAAGTACTTTTTAAATAACGATAAGATAAAAAATTTTGCACCTTAAAAAGTCATATTTTATATACTGGCAATTATTTTTCAACAACATCTAATAGTTCTACAACTAAATTAAGTTAAGTTTCACCCAGAGAAAAAAATACTTGACAAGTAAATTAAACATTTTTAATTGCTATTATTAATACTTCAAGTTGATGTTGAATTTTATTTTCATATTCTTTCAAAATAACTTTATTTTTTTCTTATTATTTATTTATAATCCGACGTTTCGCCGGACATAAAATATAATACAGTACACACAAACCGTCATTGTTATCAGATAAAGCGAATTACGTTAAAAACGAACACGAAACATTACTTGACCTCGTTACAACGCGTGCTGTGATTAGTGACGAATTATCGAGAACAGCGACCCAAAAAGGGATTACTATTAAGGGTACTATAAAAATCTTAAAAATAAATCCTTAAACTTTATACATTAATACTGTATATACACTAAATTTAAATGAATCCCGAGTATACTTTCTTAATTGAACTAATTAATTCTCGCGGTCGAGTTTGCTTAACAAATTTTAACACCACTTTAATCTTGGTTAAATTAAAAATTTGCTTAAGACGTATGTTCTTAGTTTAATTTTAGTACAATATTTTTTTAATTTTGCTTTTTGCCTTTGCCCAATTTATTTTTTTATATGCTTCAAATTTGTATGTTTCACTAAAAACTCGTGAATGTAATACTTTACGGATATGATTTTTATGCAAATTTTTAGGTGAATACAATACGATTATAATTATTAGAACATAGCAATTTATGTAAGTAGTTTAAATTCATTTAAAGTGTTTTGAAACCACAGAATATTTAATATTTATATTTCAACCATTTTATTTGAAGCGTAATTTAAAAAATACATTTTGTTATAATTCATAATTTAGTCAATTGATCGTTCAGAGTGATTAAAAAATTCGTAAGTCATGCCATACAATATTTTCACAACAATATTAAAGAGATCTCATGACCAAACAATAATAATTGTTATAATAATATTTTATAAACAACCAAATAGCACATCCATTTCGAGACGTTAATCACATAAGGTCCACTGAAAAAGCTACTTTTTGTTTGGAAAGAATGTGCACTAGACAATACGTTCTACCTTACGCATAATACTATTGTTCTTCTACCGATTTCCGGAGTGACCATCTAGACCGTTTCTCTTTAGGCATGAACAAAAAGCGATGCAATTGGCTCGCAACTACCTTAATCTGCGATTCGCTAGAGCTGTCTTGGACCAGAATTATAATAAATGAGCACTGTTAAAGGCGATAATGTTTTAATAATTCCTAGCAATTTTTCGCTTCAAAAGACTTTAAACTCCAATGGTTAATGATATTGCCATAAAATTATATTAAATATTTTTTTTGCTCAGACATAAATGGACTTGAACGATGAATGCTTCTCTCATTATCAAGTATAAGTCGCAATGTCTCAAGCAGAGCATTTTTAACAAGTAATTTGATAGTCGAATAATAAACGTAAAGTATTCGAATATGAGTAAACTCTAATATTGCCTTGACAAACAAAAGTTTATACTATAATTAGATTAATATCTTGGAATGACATTGAACGCAAAGGGAAAGCTCACGTTAAAAAAACGAGAAAAGCTGGAGATGTGTTGGTAGATGAAAACAATTCAACAAAAAATAATTGTTAAAGAATTTGATATGTTTTGGAATAAAACAATGTTTAAACTGTGTACAAAAACTGATATAAATACTTATTTGTTTTATATGCATATTGCTTATTAATCTGACTGTCAAGTTTTCGTTTGTAGACTCGAAAACACTAACTCTTTAATTAACAATAATTTTAATCGCTTATCCAAATAAATTGTTACATCTCTAAAATAAATTTCAAACCATCAAACACCAAATTTAATCAACGCCCTAATGCCTTAAACAAACAAATAAAAATCCAAATATTTTAATTAATCTTTCTTAAAAAATAAAATCGCCTCCATCGCCGACACAAAGCGACGGCGAAGAAGTTGGAAACAAATCGTCTTCCTCCCCGGAAAATTCTTCATTCGCATCCGTTTTCCCGTTTCCGTTTCTAATTAATCTTAAACAAGATCATCCCCTTTGAAGTGCGTCCGTCCGTCTCGCAATTAGTGCGTAATCTGTCGCCGAAGCGAGAAGAAGAAGAAATCTCTTTCGAACGGGACTGGGCGCCCCCGAGGGGTGGCCACCCGGGCAGCTTGCCATCGGGATTGCTCTCTTGTGTAATTTAATCTCTACTCGTCGTGCCCTCTTTTTTGTTCTTGCTCTTGCCCCGGGACCGGACCGGGAATTGAAATATGGGAGTTAACAAACCGTAACTTTGTGTCATTGAAATGCGCTCGGAGTGCACGCGGAATACATACAATATAATATTTTATATGTACACTATGGACATGTACAACATGTGGAGCTTTTAAATTATTACTCAAATGGAGCGAATAATCTGAAGCAACGGGCGGGTGTCTTTCAAGTGCGGCAGTTGGGGATTTTTAGTTTTGTTTTAGCAGTTAAGGCGTACCTCATACTATGCTTAGAACCCCTAGAAACTAAATGATTAATGCCCTCACAAATAATATCACATTTAAAAAGCAATATGTCATTTCTTTATAGGTTGAACCTATAAAAACTTTAATAAAGCTTCAACTTGGTGCATTTAAAAATCACACATAAATTCAATACTCATTAGTTTTTTTTGCTGATTACGATCAGAAAATCTGAATGTAGATTGCTGTAATTAATATAAGTTTTTATTTGCAACAAAAATATTCTAGATTTACACAGGTATGCCATTAAAAATTAAATGAGGATATGTACTACTTTTCTAGTTCTAAAAAACTTTTAAGATGCATTTCTAAAACTCGATTTTTCTGCAAACAAATTATGGTCTTATTACCTTCCTGATCATCTGACATGTTTGGCAAATTATAAAAATACAGATTATATGCTTAATAAATTGTTGTGTCAAGAAAATACCCATTAAACGATTATGATTTACGCTCAACAGTAGAATCTAATTATCCAACATCATCAACTATCTAAAAAGTCTAAATCTGTCAATATAAAATATTAAATAATTTATTTATTTTCTTCAAATCACTTATCTGTACGAGTGAAAATATAAGCTGAGTATTTCGACATCGCACATTTAAAATGTAGTACACCTCAGAGTGAAAACTTGTGCTTCATGAGATTTTATTATGCCAGTAAAATTAATATCGCTATGATAATGCTAAAATAGTTTAAACAAGGAACCAGAATTCCCGTCAAATCTGATTTAAAAATCAAGAACTAGAACTATTGATTAGGATCGTAACTACCGAAACTATTTCATTCCTAAATTTGTTTGTCTCCGGAGAAACTATTTCTCAAAACCAGGCGGAGGAATCGCGATATTTATATAAGAAAGTCAATAAAACATGCGCACATAAACACTAATACAATTAACCAAGAAACTGTCGCAATGCAAATTAAATTTAGAAATAAAATAAGCAGGGTTTAATTTACCAGTATCTGGATGACCCTTTGCGATCTTGATGCTGTGTTAGGACTTGAAATTTCGGAGATATTAACACATGCATTGGAATTGTTCTGGCTCAAACGACAACGATTTTTTACTATTTAACGACACAGACACGTATAGCTGTCAATTTTAGATATCACATTAGTTAAAGAATGAAACTAAAATTTAAAAATAAAAACAGAATATACAAATAGTAACTAATATAATTAACAACCACATATAGCGCTTATAAAGTTAATCGCAAGTGAAATAATAAATATTTATTTACAGATTTTAAGTTTGTCTATAAATATTTGTGAAAATATTAAACAAGCTATTTTTACAAATATCATATATACTACTATCCTACTTTAAAAATTTTATGCTGACTAAAATGCTTACTTTTTTATAATTAAAACTGAAATACTTATGTTCTTAATAATTGTATATAATTAATAATATTTGTTTTTATTTTTAAACTTAATAATAAAAAAATATAAATTCACATTCTTAACAATGTTTACACACTTTTTATAGAGTATGTTATTTACTTAGTGAGATAAACAGCAAGGTTATCTTTGTTATTCTATTACGACATATTGCTCAAGAAGTTTTCCGTTTAGTCGTTTTAAGCAATAAAACATAATATTCTGACAAATTTAAAATTATTAGACCATAAAATTATGAAATAGATAAGAATAATAATATTTAGCTTTATTCGATTGGTAATGGCGGCAATCGAGGGTCCTCAAACAATATTAACATACTCACATATCGATCAAATTTGGTTACAATATGTGTATATGTCTTGTCTATTTGATTAGCACATGTCATATTACAAAGGTAGACATACAATAAAACTACTTTTACATACATATATGTATCTATACCTGCTATACGTAATGTTTCATTTACTTAATAAACATATAAAAATAAATATAAAAGTTGCAATGAATTAAATTATATTTATTTTATTTTTTATAGTCGATTCACCCAAGCGTACACCTTTGCCAAAGTCCAATTAACGAAACGTATAAATCCGAAAGCGTTAGATAAAGGGTCCCAGCTCGAGCTATCGGCTCGGCTCGCCTTGAAAATTCGGCGGTTAAAGTTACATTGGCCAAGTTAAATTGACTAAACTTAACCGCGGCGCAGTCAAAAGTTTCCCCTTTGCGGTCGGCCGGCTCAAAACTGAGCCATTACCGAGCCTAAACCGTTAAATCATTCCGAGGGTTCATTTGCATTCCGCTCCCTTGATTATATCGCCGAATTTGACAAGAAGCGAAAGTGATAGAAGGGACGTGCGCTACAAAAAGCCAACTAGTGGTATACATTGTATACTGGAGCATGGAGCCGGACGGAAAGTTTTCGCATTGGCAGTTTGGCCCACTTTTCCGCCTCGGAAACAAAGGAAAAATAAGGTAATTTATTATGAATGAAATCGACCCATCAAAAAAAATGGGAGCGATCTATTAAATTTAATATATTCTGTGTATAGAAAAAGTTGAACGCGAGTTTTGGAAATCATATTTAAAAACGGTTTCAGAGCTTCCTATATTCAGCGATATTTTATACTTAAACTAGCATTATAAAGTCGAAAAAAGAAATAAAGACTGACTTCTCTACAATTATTTAATAACCTTTAAAAATAATATTAGTTGAAAAATTTCGTGGCATAAGAATTATTTAAAAATCACATTGAACAAGAATAAAAAAGAAAACTAAAAATTTAATTAATTAACGTTTTTTCTAACCGCTCTTTTTATTTTTTATAACATTTTAAAATTGTGTTACTTTAAAATTAAGAAATTTAATATTCTATCCCTAGATATTTAAAATAAAAATTTAAATTAAAGGTAAAAATTTAATAAACCATACAGCGGTAAATTTACGGTTTTTTATAAAAACTCATATTTTCAATGAAGGATATTTCATGAATTTTTTTCTAATCAATATTAATTTTTTATCGTTTGCTCTTTAACATAATCACAATACAACTATTTTGTATTAAGTAATTTAATATTTTACTACTAAAAACTATAAATATTTCTCAATAAAAAATCAAGTATACTATAATACATTTAGTAAGGCAATAAGATAAAAAATCTGTTTTAACTTCTTTTGCGAAGGGAAATATATTTTTTTTTCGTTTTAACGTTCCTAAACATTTAGTATTGCAATTATAAAATATTAAATATATAAACATATAATATTTCTTAACTATTTGTAATGGAATATTTTTTAATGTTTAATTTAAATATGAGCACTAAAAAACAGTTTAACGCATGTGAGCAACTTTATTAATATACCGCTGCAGTAGCTTATTGTGTATACTTTTTTTTTTACGAAATTTGTTAAATTTGAAGGTTATTTATGACTGCCATGGCCTATCTAAAATCCGATAAACAAGCAAGCGCATACAAAATGAATTTAACAAAAACTTTATAATCGCCTAAATTCCAGAAATCGTTCATATTTTTGAGATAAAATTATGCCACTGTGGACTTTTTCAATGACAAATATTGCAATTTCTATATCTCCTCAATTAATACGAGAAAATATGTTTTGAATTTTATATAATAATAATATTTTTGAGCATTCTGAGTTGTAAGTAATGCAACTCATTGCTGAGAATAAAGCAACTATTCTGCAGAATGAATAATTAATTATTTATATATAAGAACATAAGATTAGTATTTTATTTTGCTCCTTTAAAATTTTAAATAGCGAATTTTATTTTTTCAACATTTTAAGACCTATTAAAAATTGATTCCCGTGTCAAGAATTTTTTCCGAATATTATTAGTTTAAGTTACACATATTATAATATATAAATATATATTTTCACGATTTATAGAAACAAAATTTTAGAATCCTACCTCATTTGTGTTCCACCGGTGTCGCTGTATGGGGAAATTCTCTGCCTTTGGCAATGTTTCCAGATTGTCCGGCAACTTGATAGGTTCACCATCTGAAAATTAAAATTAAATTATAATAAAAAATATATTTTTAATTTAAATTAATATATACCATGTAAACATTTATTCGGCTTAAAGCGCGGCTATAAATTAATTATGAGTACTTTAATATATGAGATACATCTAAAATTAGTAATTTTCTTCGAGACTTTATAACAACACAGTACAAAGGATGCTTTTGTCTGTTCTGCGTGTTTGGTTTAAATTAATATTTCTTAATGTATTCATGCCGATACGGTTCGAGGGCAACCGATCTCAGTTTTTCGTGAAAAATTAAACAAGAAAAATAAGCAATTTATTTTTTCCCTGTTTGATTTTCTTATTATAAATAGAAAAGAAACCTTTTCGTATGCGAATTGAATAAAAATATTGATCTATACACAATAAAATATTCATAGAGAGGCGAGAGGAGCGCGACCAATTGTTTTCAACACACGTTGGCAACATAATTTAAAGTTTATTCAAGAAGACAACTACCGTGTTAAAAGCAATTAATAATTTATAAAGACGTATTATTTAATTTTTATATAAAAAAAATCAAATTAAATATTCTTGATTTAAGAGCTTAAAAATTTTGAGCTGATGATAAAATTCTTAGAATATGCTTAAAATATTCCAATAACTAATATCTACATTTGTTTGCAACTTTAATAGTTGCATATTTGACAATTTATATTTTGAATATCTGGATTTTTTTCGGTTTTCTATATTTTATAAAAATACATACATTTTTTTTTTAACAATATTCGTGCCTTCTACATATAGGTTTGAACCCTGGGGTGTATGAGAAACAATCGTGATTGAAACAGTCCTCGCTCATACCGATCGGAGTTCCCTTTTCACATACGAAGAATGCGAAAAGTCTTCGTCGAGATTGGTATGAGATTAAATTCCCCACATTCCCATTGTCACAACGACGTGTTTCGTAATGGACGAAATTTATGCTCAGCCGCTCGCTAGCACACTGCCGAAAGTGCGGAATAAAATTAAATTTTCCCTAAGGGCCATTGTGGCGCTATCGCTTCGGATGGGGCGAAAGAATGGAAGGTACCACCAAAAAAATCGAATATAAAATTTTCCAACTTACCGGAGACCTTAAACGTGAAGACTTTGGAATTATTCGGAAAATTTAATTAAGCATGTTCAAAAACTAATATCATACCTTAAAGATTTTATGATCTTTTTATTATTTAATATAATATTTTAGACGGTATTTCAAAAACAGGAGCATGGAAGAATATATTTTCGAATGCATTAAAACTTTTCATAGACGTGTGTATATAAGTTATGCCTTATTTAAATCGCCCACAGAATTTAATTTCCATAAAAGATCCATAGTATTTTAAAATGATTTTATTTCATTTATAATTTTGGGCTCGTCTTTATTGTTAATCTACATTAAATGATCAAACTAAATGTTATTGAACAAAGCTATGCCATTTCATAGTATCTCAAATACATACGTATGTACTCATAATTATTAAATTCGGTAAATCTATGTATGCATGTAAACTATCTGGTCTTACTTGTCGAATCCCGTTTCAAGACTACCTGCATAAAGGTAAGGGTCTAGTAACTGTCGAGTTTCCGAGTGACGAGGGTGTTGAAGATAATGCGTTGCATGTTATAGTTCGCCCTTATTATTCTTAAGTTTCTGACAAAATTTTAATGCAAGACTGTTCCTCAGTGAGTATACATTTGGAATCGATTTCACTTTTTTATTCCTCGATATAATACGAGGTTTAATTTAGAATATTATACTCTTATTTTTTTCATGTGCAACTGTCTGATTCGCATGCAATTGTCTGCCATATTAGATACATAGTTTGTTTGACATCAAAGTATTTTTCGACATATTTTAGTGAGCCTCTTGATAAGTTCTTCATTTTGAAAATCAAACGAAGAATTTATTGATGGTATTTTACAGACCGTTTCAAAAAAGATTTACTTATTACCGTAAATCTTCCGTTGCAACATGACAGGCATGTGGTAAACACAATCAACAACTACTAAGTATTGAGACATCATACTGAAATTTTAGTCTGTCAGTTAATAAGATAGTATACAATCTAGAAAAACTTTTTCTGTGGTGATCGACAGATATATACAACTGATCAATCGTGCTGTGATGGTAAAATAAATAGACTAACGCATTAATCACTAATTAAAATGTAGAAAATAATATGGACATTATATTTAGTAATCGATGAATCATTAAGGAGATTGCTTAAGAAGGCTGTATATCGTACGATTCATTCAAAGCAATTTTGACCGACATTTAAGGCTAAGAGTAGCAGCGAAATTCATTCCAAAACTCTTGAAACAGCATCGTAAAGAAATTTCTGAACAATTGTTGTATAATAATGGTCCAAATTAACGTGTGACGTATTATGAATATATGCTTTTAACATCGAGACAAAAGTCCAAACGCTAGTGGATGCTCCCTTGAGAGCCAAGGCCAAAAATAGTACGTCAAGTTTGATCAAATAGCAAGGTTATTTTATTGTTTTAATAAATTACTATTGGACCTGCAATGCTTTGCTATTGGTAAATTTGAACTAAATAAATACAATTGCAGTGTTTTTTTTTCTTCTTCAACTAAATAAAATGTAGAATATCAATCCAATATTAATTTAATAAACTGAATTATTTACCTTCAAGATCATTGCAATGCTCTGAGATATAAGATGTTTCTGGTGATTCCATTTGGAACATATACACACAAATCGCTTGGTTTTCCTAGACGGGAGCATGCAACGTATAATTGACCATGAGAAAAACATTAATTCTCCAATATCAATCCACATACTTACAACTATTGACCTTGTGATTTGTTCATTATTTTTGCAAAAGTCAGTTTAATTGGAAATTGCAATCGTTTGAAGAAGAAGAGCATATCTGTTCATTGAATCTTTGGTATGCGTGGTAGCAGGGCACATTTTCTCCTTTAAATTGGTAAATCAAAATATGGTATCATTGCAAAGACGGGGTGGATCAACGTTTCTAATAAGAATGATAGGAACACCAATCTTCAGATTTGTGATGTGTGCTGGCAATACAACTAAATCAAATGACTTCAAAAATTCAGTAGGATAATTTACTGCTTCATCTTGATTCATAACAACATATACTGATTTATAAGTATATATTTCACCTGGAAACACATGTTGAATAATGATTAATAACATTTAAATCCACGTTTTTGCAGCTAATATTTCACGCTCACTTGACCATTGATGACTTCTGTAATGTTGTGTGATATCTTAAAATACTTATTGAATCAATTATTTTTTTGAGTGTGTGGTGATATAAAAATCAATTGCTAATTTAATGCAGCCTGTTTATTCATTAATTGTAAGTTTGCCATTTTTAATATTCAATAATTGTTTTGCAAAAAGCTATGCAGAAGCATCGTTCTGCAATTGAACACGTATTCAGTTCATCAGCTGCTGTTGAACGTGATATAACAGGTATAATCTGACGAAAATTACCTGCTGATAATATTAGCGCACCTCCAAATCTTGCAATGTTCGATCCAATGCAATTGATATTTGAGCCACAAACAATATTTAACGGTTTTGTTGGCATTGTTATGCAACAACAACAACAAAACATTTAATTTTGAACAATTGAATATCAAAAATAAATTATTTTATGAAATATACTTTTGAAATCAGAGCTCAGCCTCGCCAGATTGGCTAGATGGTTTTGTGTTTTATTCAATTAATTACTCTGTATTTATACATATTTTACATGGACTTGATCTACGTGACGACGACAGTGTATGATGTCAATGTATCAGGAATTTGAGATACATTTAAATAATAATTAGAACGGCAGCAACATCTAAATCTTAATTTACGAGTTTGATTATGACAGAATGGCGCAGCGGAGAGCATATGAAATCGACGTCATTGACTAGAGCAGAAACGACGACGCACGCCCTGTTTTCTTATCCTGATGCCAAGTTCCTTTAAGCCCTCCACTTGTCATTAAAAGCATCCTCTGGAAAATGCTCAAAGTTGTACTTTTAACGGGACAGCCAAGAATCTGTACCACCTCGTCTTTCTGAGGACGACAGCCCTAAAATGACGCGTCGCCGAAGGTCTGCGCCCCGGAATATTGTGCTCTGAAACCTTGTCTCTATTGGCCTGTTTTAATCTCTTCAACTATGTCCCATTCTGTTAAAAAATTTTAAGTGGCTCGATTCATGCCTCATTCACCGAATCAAAGATCCTCACAGTACATTAACAAATTATGTATTAGCAATTTAGATATAGAAAAAGCTTTCGACACAGTATGGCATGACGGTTTGATTCATAAACTCTACAAAAACAAAACCCCTGACTATCTGCTACATTTAATACGCTTATACCTAAAAAGTAGAATCTAATTTGTTTCACTAAAAAAATGAACACTCAATCCCGCGTAAAATTCCAGCTGGAGTTCTTCAGGGAAGAGTGTCAGACCGTTCCTCTTTATCTTACATATACGCTGATGATACAGCTATTTTGACTAGCGCTTGCGATTTTTAACCAATCGCGAATAAATCTTTTTCAATCTTATAAATATTTTGAGAAGTGGAAAATTAAAATCAACCGAATTATTTCCACAAAACGTAGAGAAACTTCGCCACTACCTTTCCTAAATGAAAAGGGCAATAATGTAAAATGGAAAACAAGCGTTAAATACCTAAGCTTACACCTGGACTACAAGCTTAAATATTTTTGCGGATATTTAATACTTTTTGATTTATGGCACGTAATTTGTGACTTAATCCGTTTCCCACGATGTTTGATTTTAACGAAGAAACCCATTTTTTCTTAAACGGTTAAAACGCTTTATTGCAAATCGAATTAGCCCTATTTATGATTGATAGTATAAGTTAATCTCTCTAATTGTAGATATAAAAGTAATTTAATTGATAAAATCATCATAGAAATAAGTCATAAAAAAAATTAAATAGTCCAAAACACTTTTGCCCAATTCACAGATCATTAAAACGATTATAAAATATTATAATAATTATATCAATTTATTGACTATAAATTATTATGGCAATAACTATAACGATTTTAAAACATTATGATGATTATATCACTGTACTGAACATAAAATATTATTTAGATCAAATTACAGTTAATAAATTAACGTAAAAAAAAAAAAAATTTCGCAAAAAAAAAGACAATCGAATTCATCATTTAATATCTATATATAGAACTGTTTTAGCTCAAATTATTATAATAATAATATTGTAACCGCTTAGTAAGAATACGAACTGATTTTTAATACAATTATAGCTAGTCATTTCCATCTAGTTTCATTTAAAAACATGGATTTAGACGAACGCATGTATACATTTGCTTGGCGCTGAAGGCCCGACAAATCAACGCATGTATACATGCGCGTGGCAGTGAACAGGTTAATAAACATACCTTACGTACAATTTAAAAAATATTTTTTACAATGAAAATGTACCTGATTGCTCTATTTTTTTTTTACAAATATGTTTAACAAACTATATTGGTTCTTTATGTAACAATTAAAAAAATATGTAGTATTTACCTAGAATAAAAAGTTTTGTTTGCTAACATTGAAAACTGATCATTGAAAAATAATTTATATCATATGTGCTTCGCAATATTGTACTAATTCACATACTATGTTTCTGCCGTGTGATAAAAATTGATAAAACCACCATTTTCTATGTTCTTTCAGACACTAATCCGAGCCAAACGCCTAGATATATTGCCAAAATAAAAACCCGCTCAGAAACAATGGGAAGCTGTACCAAATACGCACTGCCATATTATGTCCATATAACTATATTCCATATATTTTTATACGTCTAATGTAATATGTTTTTTTAGAAACGCCGAAAAATATTATTTTTTGAGGTGGTGTTGATCCATCAAAGGGAACGTCGAGAGCCTATAACTCTCATATTGTCGCACTCTTTTAAAGCCTTAGTAACTCCAAAGGGGGTTGAGCTCTCTTTGGAGTTACGAGCAATATGATGGAGGATGAGCCCGGTGAGTTTATTACGTGGAAAATATACATATTATTAAATGAAATAAAGGCACTTTGTGTTACCTTGACTTTATGTCTCAGATGTAATATTAGGTAATGTGCGAATATAATGAAAAAGGAAAAATAAGAAAATATATAAGTAAATGCAAACTAATATTTATATACTTCAAAGTTAAAAACGATCAGTAATGCACAACATGTAGCAAATGTGTGCATATGCTGATGGCATAAGTAATACTTAATTCAAAAAATTGTAGCCTAAGATCTTGGGTTAATGAAAGTTTTTGTGACAAACATACAGACTTGGTTATCTAGAAAAATGTAAAATAATATTTTCCTAACAAGCTGCCCATACCATACCATACGTAATATATGCAGTTATAATAATATAAGTAGTCAGTGGTGTAGTGGAGCATGATTTGTTAAATCTGTTAATATTGGTTCAAGCTCAATTGATTTATCATCGACAGCACAACAAACTAAATACCTAGAATAATCGTCCCCGAGCTCAAATAATCACCCCTAAATGGAAATAGCGTTTAGGTATTATTTTTTAGAACTACACCACTGAAAGTTGTATATTATAAAAACACAATTGAGAAAGTAGTGAACGTGTTGCCTCCGACACAATTTTTTTTAATCGGTTATAAGTATAAACACGATTACCGGATGCAAATATACCACATACATACATATATGTATAGGCAAATATAAATATTATTGAATCATTTTAATAATTTTAATTAAAATATGTTTCTTTATAAAGAAATCGATATTATCCTTTTGGTTATATATTTATATATTGTAGTACATAATTCAAAAAAATATTTTTCACGCATAATACTTATTTCATTACTTTCCTTATATTAGTATTAAAACAAATTCTAATGAAATGAAGTGTTTAGTAAAAAAACAGTGTTGGTAACGAAACATTGTATTACAAAAAATATACAAATATACAAAACAAATACATATATTTATACAAAACTCGTTTCTTCGTTGAATGCTTTGTAAAACAATACATTGTTAGCCTTAATCAAAAATTAATATGGCAAGTCCCATAAATTCTGACATACATACATTTTAATAAAACATTTACGACAAAGTCAATCAAAATAGACCCGTATCAAAAACAGTTGTTTTATTATAATTGAATACTATTAATTTACTAACCGATATTATTTTTCAATTGACCCGATTTGAATCGCTACAAAATCGGTATATATTTCATTGATCACAAATATATAATATTATAAATATTTTTTAATAATCTACATATCAATGAAAAATTTATTTGATCAAGATCCCTATATTATATGGAAAGGAATATGTAAAAAAATAAACACATGTTGATTATTTTAGCAATACCTGAATTATATTTAAATGCATAATTATGGTAATGGAAGAAGAAATTTAATTTTTAAATAATTATTTATTTACATACATCTATCATAATTTAACTCTTAGCTTTAGAATCTCTATTCAAACTATTTTTAGAAACTAGATTATATTATTACAATTAAACTACTTATTGCTTCATAACTACTTTCTCTTATGATCACATTATTTTACTTTTTCTTTCTGTGTTTTAGAAGGCATAAGATAAAAGACTAGCTTCTGAAGTATTTCGGTAAATATCATAGTTCCAATGAACACGGACAAAGTGCCAATCCAATGTGCTAATGTGAATGGATTTCTAAAGTAGAGAATAGAAAATATCAAAGAAACGAACTTTCTCAAAGTCACGGTCAAAGTTACAGTTAAAGAAGCGCATTCCGTAGTAAGGACGTAGACGCTACTAATGCACATATACTGAGTCAGAACATTTCCAATCATGTAGATTCTTGCAGCAGGTATTCCGAAAAGCAGCTCCATAGGGGCACTCTCGCCACTGATGACCCAATGACTCCACAAATTCGGCCAAATAAATCCAAACAGCGGTAATGGCAGCGCGTGAGCATAGAACAAGGCTTCCCACGGATGTTTTCCTTGCCTTTGATACAAGGTTTCTTGAAATATACCCATCCTCGCCGATAGAAATAGAGCAAAAGTCAAAATGGCAATCCCCGTGGCCCACCAGAACACGTCCATCGCCTTCAGGGCTTCGTGTTCTTCAGCAGTTCTTTTCTCGGACCCGTGAGCTTTCACTGAGTTGCCTGATTGAATGGTGCAAATCACAATTCCTGCCGTGATCATTATCACAGATAAATACTTGAGAGGCGTGTACTTCTTTTTTAATATAATGATACTCATGACCAAGTTAGCCATCAAAGAACCAGCTCTGAAGATCATGTGCAAAGGCATGGGTATGTTGAAGTCGAAGGCGTAATTGTTGGCGACGCTCGTCAAGAAAAAGAACAGCACCAGAGATATATAATCCTTCATGGATATATGCCGCTTCGCGGTTCCAAATTTGGCCGTGAAAACAAATCCATAGAGTCCGATGAATGCGAATTGAAGAAAAGTCAAAAGATTGCCTACTCCCGGATCCTCTTTAACCAGCAGCTCCAAAAATACTACATTGGAGCAGCAGCCGACGAAGACGCCGGTGATGGCGAGCGCTGCTTTCACGTTCATGGTAACAACTAAAAGAAAAATACATACAGTGAAACTTATCGATAAAGTATAACATTTATTACTATGATTAACAAGAGGCAATCTAATATGATTTACTGAAGAACCATTATAAACTTCAAATAATAGTTTATATTTTTTAGGCGTGTTGGTGTAATACTATCAGAGGAATTATTAATAGAAGTACCATAGAATCCGGTATAGTGTAGTGTAACCCAAGAAACGAATATTACTTTAAATGAAAAGATGTGTTAATAATCTCGCGTTTTGCTTCGTAACTCAAATTTTTTTAAATTTTAAACTAAAATTTAATAAATATTATTATCATCATTGAAATATTTTTTAATCATTTTTAAACATAATAACATGAATAATACGAATTTTTAAACATATTAATATAATAAAGCGTACCGCAAGTACTACATGACTTATAGTGAAATAACTTTTAATTATAGTGATTTTAGAATAGGTTCTCAAGAGCTGCCACTGAATAAAAAATCTTTGGCTGCGCAACGCAAAGTTTTTTGATGATTTCTAATTAAAGCTAGTCGATATAGATTTGGCCACTTAGCGAAAAAATTTTCGCATTTCGCAGAAATAGTTTGAGGTAAACTAACAATTATAAATATAAAATGCCAATTTAAATAGTATAGTAAGTGTGATAAAAAAAATAAACTAAAAATTATGTAAATTTCTATATGAAAAATTATACATGAATTTTTAATTTTATTGATTTATTTTTTAATTTAATAATCCATCTCATGTGCATGCGTATTTTTATATATAAACACGTCTGCAATGTTTAAAGCCAAAGTTACGGCAAGTGGAGTAAAGGTTATTTCACACAACAAGTAAAATAATTTTAATTTTTAATTATTAAAAAAAATAGTTTTGACATAAATTACAAATAACCGAGAAATGACTGGGTTCGAGCGAACAACGCGCCTGGCGCGTTGAGAGCATTTCTAATATGTGATAGTAAACGCGCTAGGCGTAGTCTCATCGTCCTATGGGTTAAAAAACATTATTGAACTTATGTTTTAATTAAATTTTTATGATTCATTAGCCATTCAGGTCCGCCAAATGACAGCTACATAGAAAAATTAAATATCTTAAAAAAATAAAGAAGTTATATAATAGATTTGGAAATAAAATAATAAAAATACTACTTTGTCAGAATTGTGTCTTTTCTGAAAAATTAGCTTTGTAGTTTTTTGTAGAGTTACTAACAAGCTTCCGCATTTTTTTTTTTTGAAATACGAGGTGGTGCAAGCGTGAAAATATTCAATCGATTATTTTTTTATCAAAGCTGATTTTGCTCTCTGCAAATGTTCTTATATGTATTATTACTCTGCAATAGTATTTCTATCGAAATCTGCCTAAAAGGTTACTTACAAAATATTAGTTCGGCTACACTTAATAAAAAATAAATACGATAATGAATATCGGAAAATGCATATATACAACACAAATGTACGTTTTATGAACGATCACATTAAATATTAACAAAAAAACATCGATTGCCCCCCACTCCCGTTAAAACGTCAAAACAAGTCGAGCGCGTCTGCGGGCGCTCGGGTGAGTTCGGGTTTACTCGGATTTCCAAGGCCGGCCTTTGACAGAAACTTTGAAGGTTATGTTCGAACGGGCTTTAATCGCCCGAAAACTATCGTTAAACGTCACAAAAAACACACATAAAAAATACTAGACGCTCGCTGTGATCAACAATGAAGTGGTGAACCTTGAAATGTCGTAACAATATAGAAAAAATATGTCTGATGCTCCTTTTGATCGTTTTGACACTTAGTTATAAGTTTATAAGTCGTATTAGATGCCTCTGTTTATCTCGTGCGATATTTGGATATAGTTTTGAATGTATATTTACCTTTTTTATGTGTTTTTTTTTATATAGCGCCGACGACACGACCATCTAAAGGCGATCGCGTCGACCGACGAGCACTAGACGTTCACAATCGCGCCACTAGAGGCGCTTCGCAGTTGTCAATTACGAAAATGTTGCCAGTATAAAAAATAAGTAATCGTAAATTATACAGATAGTGTAAGTAGTGATAGGCAAAGTTGAGAATTTTGAACGGGACGGTAAAAACCTGGAAAAAACTGGAACTCTTGGAAACTATGCGAATTTATAGATAAAAATATTTTTTTTTCATAAAGAGGTTAAGAAATGATAAAACATTATCATAGATAATCATTTGGTTCAGCAAAGATAAAAAAATGTAAATTCAACGTATTTGAACATAATAAAGGCTTTTATAAGATTTTAAACGTCAAAAATCCGCATTTATTTTAAATATATGTATATTTAAAACACAAAACCCCAATAATCTATGGTGACCAAATTTAGAAAATATCAAATGCGGACACTAAAAACAAAAAGAGCATATTGAAATTTTTGATCACAAATTGCTGCAGGAATTAAAAATAAAAGGTCATTTCGGAAATTTCAATTTTTTGTTCAAAGTCCATCTCAGATTTTTTTGTTAGAAAAGGACTAAACAAAATAGCTCATTTAAAATTATTTTGTTGAAATTAGTAAATTTTGTATTTAATACGTTTTTAAAGAAATTATTATAACAAATTAAATACAAAAATTTATAATTTCTACATGTTTTCAAATACGAAACAAACAAACGAAAAAGAAACGGTTATTAAGTTATGCCCTTAATTATCCATATTGATTAATGAATTAAAGTAAAGTAGGTTGTTTATCTCTTGCCCTGATCATTTATAAACCAGAACGCTGCCATAGAAATTCACTTTACTTTCATCAGAACTATAGTCGGAAATTGCATCAACGCAATGACCCTTCAAAATCCAAAGAAAATCAACAGCTTTTATTTTGACAGTCTGGTGTGGTCCAATGCAGAAGACCACGACTACGTTTCTGATTAAGTATTCTTTATTATCAAGTCTAGATGGAGCCTAAATATTCTTTAGTGTATTTTCTTGGTGACGCCTTTACCACAAAACACTACTGGAGTATATGTGAGCATTATACATGTATTTCTCTAGGTATACATTCTAAATTTATTTCGGTGTGTCTCCAGAGTAAAAGATAATTTAGTTCTTTACGTTTATTTTTCACTAGTTTGTTCCATTTTAACTTCGCGTTTAAGGTCATGCCGAGCTACTTTATGGTATTGACATACGGTACGGCTTCTCGGTTGATCGTTATCGGTAACGAATCGATTATTCTATTTGTAAAATTGATATGCTGAGATTGAGTCTCATTTAATTTGATACGCCATATCTTGGTCTACTTGTTGACTTTGTCAATAAAAGATTTTAGTTTATATGTAGATCATTTAATCGTTTCCTAATGTAGCTATAGCTTATAAATTTGTTAATGGTGTAAAAGCGTTTATTGTATAACTATGTTATATGGTTATATAAAAACAAACTATGTGTTTTAAAAATAAAGTGCCACAACTTATCAAAAGCTTGAGTAATATTCAGGAATATTTCTTAAGATTTTTTTCTTCAAATATTATATTTAACACTTGTACTACGCTGAACTTTCCATATGGTTTAATTTTCTTGATAAAACATATACAACTGCTTGTTCTTAAGTATACATCTAAAGCAGTTCTCAAAGATTTTATAAGAAACAAGAAGAAGCTTAAGATGATATAACATTTTTGTGACAATTTTTGTGACATTTTTAAAAAAAATCATTTGAAATTTGTTTAGTGATGAAATATATGTTTTCTATTGAAGCTACTTTTTATCAGAACTCTTTTGTATGTTGCATTAAGTTCTTCCTTTTCTCGGTGAAATCTAAATGAAGACACTTGAAGCGCTGGTCATTTTTATAATTTTACCGGCCTGCTACAAAAAATATTTTTAGGTTAATTTACAGCCACTCCTTGCAGTAACATGCTAATATATTCTTATTTGTGATATTTTATTGCTCTAGCAGCCGATGTGTAAACTGATTTAAGACCATGCCGTCAATAATATTGCGTGTCTTTATAGTTTGGCACAATAACACCGTCTATATTAAACACCAATACACTTTTTTGTAAAAATATTTCAATAATATTTATTGCCTAATCAAGAACGATTTCCATGCAAAAATTTCGTGCAAGTGTGTTGACATTTCATACACAAAATATTTTTCAATCTTGCTTGTTTTATAAATATCAATGAAATTGATTTTTTATCACCTATATATCTAATACTGTTTATTTTATACAATATTTTCGAGTTCAAACTTGTATTAAAAATTCTGAATTAACTAATATCACTTGAAGAAACGTCCACGTGCCAAGTGATACATATATTATATCACGCAAGAAAAGCCAGGTATGAAACGTGTCTGCTCCCGTTTCATAGGTAACTTCGTCGTCGTTTATCTTCATTTATCATCTCACCTGGCATAAACCGCAAAAATATACACAAAACCGAGAGAGGTTTTGCCCCTAGGACACGTTTCCGCGCGTTTGAATGTTTTATACAATTGAATCACGCTTTGAGTTTGAGGGAAATAATATTTCTAGTGACACTCGTGCCCTATCGCAATTCCGGTTACCTGAACGATGTTTTGACTGTTCTAAATGTCTGGGCTTTCATTTTTCATCATAATATATACATAATATCCAACCATATTCAGATCTTTTGAGAAATTACCTATTATGATATGTTTAGACAAAATATTATATATAATTTCTCAAAAGAAAAAATCTTTTTGATGTTTAGACATCAAAATATATTTTATAAAAAATCATTCCAAGGAACCTTAATATATAAAAGTCTTGGGCATGAAGCTGATTCTTAAAAAAAAACAGACTAAAACCTTAAATATCTACACAAAATGCTTGTATCGTCATTAAATAAAACTGTGATATCATCTATGTGCGATTTAGTTAGGATGTCACTCGTAAATAGCAAAGGTGCTAAAATTTCACGTTGGAAGACGCCTACAAATTACTAAAAAAAAAAGCTATTTTAATTCGAAAGATTCCACAGTTTATGAACGAGCTAATCAGGAAAGACAATAATATTAATAATTTGTTAAAATAATTTCTTTTTAATAGTTTTTTCATGACGAATTAAAAACTTACTAGGTAATTAACTAGAAGGAAGCATAGGGTCCGTACCTTGTTTACGAAGAACTATTACGTCTGCTTGCTTGTTTTTTATATTAAAAATTAACGGTACTAAATAATAACACGCGATTGATTTCCTTATCTCTTTATGACTTAATAACGTCACACGCGAGCTATCATTGGCATAGTATGTGTTTTAGATTTTAATTAAATTAATATACTTTCATTTTCAATGCGGACAATGATGGGTCTTAGTGAGATACATCATTTTGTATACCCTAGCTAATGCTTAACAAAAGAACGAATTATTTTAATTAAAGTTGTAAGGACCGATTTATTGCGCCTTGTGGTGTCACACTATAGCACTTTGCCATGGCGACGGTGAAAGGACAACCTATTATAATATACAAGAGTATGATGACCGGGTATATGCAAATTTGTCTTAAAGTTTAGACCAGAATTATAGAAGATATAGGTCGTAAGATTTATCCCGATAGAGGTGTGACAACAAAAGTCTAAGGGCCATTTTACGAAAGCGATTGGTGTAAAGAAATATTAAGATCTTTATAAACAGACAAATTTCGTAAAAGTATTTTTTTTAAATATTTAGAAAAGAGAGATTATATATTTAAAACTGAAAATACTATTATGCAAGAACGTTATAAACGCTGACTACATAAAACAAATATTTTTTATGTTCACAGGATTAAACTGTTTCATTAAACTCAAGAGTTAATTAAGGAGGATTCGCGTAAAGGAAATAATTATAAGTACAACTCAGCAAAGCGTTTTCAATGTACAATAAATGATGTAGAAATTAAAAAAAACAATTATTAAATTATATAAACCTTGAAGATATGTTAAAAGGGAGGTTGTTACTAGAGCGAATATAATTGTATTACATTCGTAAGGACTGAATCAATGGTGAATTAGTAAACACATTAATCGTTCACGACACATTGTCCAAAATGCTATGAAGCGGTTCAACGAATGTGTTTCTTACAAATCAAAACCAAAAACTGGAAAAAAACAAAAGACAAGTGACCATAAAGACCAAATCTTGGTTAGTGAGACCCTTAAAAATTGACGGAAAATGTCATCAAAGCTGGCTGTGGAAGTCTTTGTAAGTGTATGGCCATATATGTATTCGCTCAACGATGTGAGACTCAAGTGGTTGTATAAAGATTGCAGGTCTAATTTTTCAATATCATTTAAATGACAATTGCATAATTTTGGTCTTATTTTTTGTCGTTACAATTTTTTTACATTTTTTGGGACCCTTGGTGTAGCACTCGTGCCTCGAAGAATTGGAGAGGAATATCTAGCTGATTGCGTAGCACCCAAAGGCAACTGTCATATTGATGTTTAACGGTGTTAGGGTGACACATCACTTGTTATGGTCAAAATGTTTTGAGCATACATGAAAAAATATAGTTTTACTGATACCAGTGAAATTATAAATTAATCGTTTGATTAATTTAGTGTTAGTTAGTGAAATTATATTCCTACTAGTAAAAATATAATTTTACTTAAAAATATGTGCACCATAACATAAAAATTATAACAACTCCTCATCACTATCGTCGAACTTATGTTTGCGTTGACGAGCTTATTGTCAAATTGGATGAGGAGTTCTCGATCGCTGACTTCCTACCCTTGACGGCAAGAATAAGGGACGTAACTTTTGGCAGTAGTTTTTTCTGGTTTTACTAGACATGTGATTAGTAAAACATCGCAACATCGTTCAGAACGCGGTTAAAGATTTTATAAGTAGTAGGTACTCACTGGCATTGAGCGGCGTGTTGGCCACGTGCGTCTGCATGGCGACGACATGGTGGTGGTGGTGATGGTGCCTAGTAGCGGGCTGATGGTGCTGGTGCTGGTGCTGGGGATAAGCAGATTGCGAGGCGGGGGCGCGCGCGCCCGCGCCTCCAGCCGCCACCCCGAACCCCGCCACGGCCCCCCTCGAGCTCACCGCCGCATCCCACCACCACCGCCAGTCTACCACCAGTCCTTGGCGCCGTCTTGCCGCTCCTGCTGCTTTTTGGAGCTTCGATCGCCGCTATTGCTTCGTTTCCTCCACAACCTTACACCACCACAGTTTCACAACGTACCGCACCAGTTAGGTCAGCGGTAAACTCGAACGGTACGAGAACGAACCCCGATTTGTGTGTTGCTTAGGTTAGGTTAGGTTTGTTTAATAGTGTTGATTTAAAGTACTAGATGCGCTTAAGATCGTTTCTTCGCGTTCAGCTGTAAATAAATAAAAAAGTAGAAATTAACAAACATGTTTAAATAATTTAAAATAAAATTTAAATTATTATATAGAGTAATGCTTCAGAAAAATAAAAATATAAAAGAAAACACAAAAATCCTACATGAAAAGCCAAAATGTTTCCTTTGCGCAACCAATTAATTATTTATGGTACATAATCAACTAATTTCATAAACGTTGTTATCGATAGATAATGTTAAATTAAATTTTCAAAAATAGCAATAAAAATATATGGTTATGTATGTGGATATATTTATATGCAGATATTACTCGCTCACACTTAGGCACGTACGCTGAGTCACCGATTTATGTGTATATGATTTATAACTTCTACTTATTAAATTTTAAGTGTAGTTAGAGCAACTGTTATATTAGTTTTGCATAAATTATGTGCTTCCGGTTAAGTCAACTTACGATGAACTTATGATGAAAGTAAAATAATAAAATTTTAACTTAAAATCAATTAACTTTTGAAGAAGGTAAAAGCGGAAAACGTTGAAAATAAAATAAATTTAAATAAAATACATCAACCTCTGATATGGAATTGAAATCTTCCATAAAATATCAGTTCTCGAAAGCCAGTTCGTTTAAAAATAATGTCAGCCATTATTTTAGTCGTTCCCGTTAAACTTTCTCAAAGTGAGCATATAATTCACGATATTCGCTCCTAACGGTAATAAACTATATGCAGCCAGCTTCATGCCACGGAACGATCGGATTTAATTATTCAAACTTATATTTTATTCTATTTCTGGATGATATTCCACGTTACCTATAAAAAATTTAAACCTATTAAATTTAACGAATAAATACAGTTTTTCCACAAATGAATCCAGGAAGTTCTCAATAACATGAATTAAAAATGATTCTACTAATATTATTTCCAAATTTTATACATAATAATTTAGAGGACAATCGGGCACTAAAATGTATATATAATCAAGCCTTGTTCTTAACGTTGAAAAATCAACGGAAAATAAATAGAATAAATTTACCAAAAGTTTTAATTATATTAATTCCCTATGGAAAATATAATTTATGTATAATACATATTTTGATTAAAAGTAATAATTTATAGACTATTCAACTTGCATAACAAGAAATTTCAAAATCTAAACAAATCATAAACAGAATAAGTTGTGTTACTGCGTTAATTTAATTTAGACAAATACTTCACGCGACATCAAAATACTATATAAACTAACAGAAACTCAATACCATGAAAATATCTCTGGAGCTCTGACTCAATAACAGTGAAAGGTTTTAAAGAACAAAAAATATGTTACTTATATTTAATTGATTGTAAATATGTGTAAGCCGATGTTCTAAATAAATGTTAACTATAGAAATTTGCTGTATATAAATTAAGAAGTTCAGCCTCATCATTATAATTTTTAATTATTACGATTTAATATAAATTAATTATAGTATTGACAAAAAACCGAATTTTTCAGTCTTAAAAATATCTATCACGAAGTCAACATTTTACAGAATAATAATAAAAACAGCCCCTAAAAAACGGCCCTGTATTAGACAACATTGAACCGAAACCTTCGAATGTGTATAATGCCAACGTTGCCATTACTCCAATTACACACGCCTAATTATATTTACAAAATCCCTTTATTGCCAAAACGTTGCCGTCTAATTATTTATTAAGCAAAGTTTATAATAAAAACTCCTACCCGGCGTAAGAGCGACCATATCGTAAAAATCTCCCATATAACTGGGTCCGTTACACCCCCAAATTTCCGAATACGAAGTACGCATTCATGTTATATTATTTAAATTAACTAAAAAGTATCTTATGCAACGAGCAAATACAAACACAGGTAATCAAAAATATTTTGCACTATTTTTGGTAACCACTTATTCGCTTTTTTCCAATGCCACTACCCAGCTTTATAAACAATAAAAATATTCACATATGTGATATGTCATTATTACATAATCCATATTCTTATCATAATTTCCTAATTATACGTAAGAAAACGTCATTTAAGCAAGGCACTTTATATCTCAACCTTTATGCTTGCACTACACTCTCTAGAAGTTGTCCGAACCGAAGGTGAACTAAAGTCGACCGAGATCGCCGACTTCCGTGTAACGGCCACACTGCTACAAATGTCATATGATGTCCGGACGACGGGCGTGAATGACGTACGCGCGGCGGCTGCTGTCATGTAGAGCTGGCATATTTGCGTGCGACCGAAAAATGTGCCAAAAAATCGCAATTTTTAAATTGTCATATTATTAAAAGTACGCTACTAATATAACGCTTTATTAAATCAGGATTTAACAAAACTGCCCGCAAAAAGCATATAAAAAGGTTCGCTATAACTAAGACACACACTCACTTCGATTTATCTAGACTCTTTAACATTTGAAACCATCGCCCGATTCTGAATCCTGATTTATATCTATCTACATATTGATATTCATATATAAATTATGCAATATACTTATCGTCAGCTGACAAAGTCACACCACTCGGTTCTAAAACTGTTAAAGTTTTCTGAAACTTTTTAAACAACTAATGTATAATATATATGATATATATAAATAAAAGCAAATTCGCAGCGATCTGTCCAAATATTTATATTTAATTAAACAGACACATATGCACACACTGTGTCGACGGACAAACACAATAACCGACAATAAAGATTTAATCTTAATTGTCGCCGGTCGTAAGATATAATCCGGCCGATTTATGTGCTTCGACGCAAATATCATATACACACACATGATGTAATAAAGGGGCGTATAGCGGGAAAACAGGGTCGAATCGGGCGTGTGGAAAAAAGCGACAAAAACCATTTTGGTGGGAAATCAAGCGGGTTTAGTTGCTCGAAACGGCCGTTGTGGTGATGTACCGCCACTGACTGGCGTTTTCGCTATATTCAGTCTATAAATCATGAGGCAAATTCAGCTTATTGTTCGGATCGTAAATCTAGTTTTATAATATTTTTCTTGCAAGCATATCTTTACCTTATATAATGGATTTTCTTGTAGTTCATATAAACTTTTTTGTTATATTTTTGCTTTAGGCAAAATCTAATTAATAATTAATTGCTAAATAATAAGATTATCTAACAGTATATGAAAAATATTTTGCAATATCAAGTTATATTCTGCTTTGCATCGTAAATTTTAAGAAAATTCCTTCTTGAATTGTAATCAATCTTAGTGCAACGTGCAGATCGTTTTTCTTTTAAACTTTAAAATAGATTCACCTATATCTTGCAATAGACTTACAATGGTTCTAAAGTAGGAAAATAGTTATATTTATTTTATTTAAGTAAATTAAGATCAGTTGTATGTAATATTTTGTATGTCCAATTTTTTAACCTAAGAAAAACATAAAAATAATTCGTCAAAATAAACAGAATTTTTGCAGAAAATTTACATTATGATGACTTCTAGATATAGATAGTTAAATTTTCTACTAATCTTCTAAATAAAGTCGTCGAGCTGAATACGTATATTTTTGTAGGAGGTGAATTGAAAACTTCACGGTCTGACACTGGAATATAGCACTAAACGCATAATTATTTTCTGCGAGGTTATTTGAACTAGCATACGTGTAATCTGTTAATCTGATACTTCTGGAGAAATTTTTGTAATTAATAATGAATCGACTTTTTTAATAATGTAAAAATATAACATAAAATGATCTATATTTACAATTTGTCCTTCACAAATAATAGTAAAAAATTAAGAAGCTCGATCAAAACATTGGAGAAGATTCTCACAATGAAAGGTCTGTAATTTTTAATAAAAAAAATCAAACAACTTATATTAATATACTTTTAAATACAAAATAAAATAAAAACAATGCAATAAGATACAACACGATCAGAGCACATGTTTGCCGTCAATCACAGTCATCTATCAGAACACAACCGTAAAGCATTCAATTAATACTGCCCTGTTCAAACACAAAGCCTTCTGTGTAAACAGGAAACAACGGGGCACAATTGCCCCATGGAACGAAACTGGTCAAGTTGATTTCATCGCAATTACATAGAAACAACTGACACATATTGATAGAAATCGTACATGTCTACAAACATATATTAGAAGTAGGTAACCGGAGATTATAATGGAGCGTTCCACAATGATGTGTTCGCGAATGGCAGAATCGATCTATCTATAGTGCAATACACGACGTCAGAAATAAATACGTCTAAATGAAGATGTGTGTTCCAGAAATATTGTAGCTATTTTTAGATGACGAGTTGTTAACCCCCGAGCATTGTAATGTGCGAGCAAGGCGGAGGTAATTTAGAGTATGCAGTTCCACTGGGAAACCTGCTAGATAATTAAAAACTTTTTTTATCAGTGTTTTGAGAGAGGGGATAAGTAATATTTCAGTTTTTAAAAGTGATTATTTACTTGGTAATTCAAGCATAAATGAATTATCTTGAATTTCAATCATAATTCATTTTACGGTTGCTGTGATTTTAACGGACTTCTTGGAAGCACCGAATCTATCTTCGGAAGGGCTTAAGTAATTTCTAAATCCATTTTGCAAAATAAAAAAAAATTACTAAAATCGTGTGACAACACATGTTTAATTTAAAAAAATAAGTATTATATTAAAATAAAAAGAACCGGGTATTACCTAATATTATAATTAAAATTACCTAATATTTTAATTTAAAGTTTTAATTAGTAAAGCGACCTATGAACCACCTTGTATATCTATGACTTGATAATTCGTTCCTCTAACGCACCCCCTGCGGTACATAAGTGACGACTTTGCCTAGTAGTTGCCGGTTTCAGGCGAGTTACGATGACCTCAAAGCTAATAGGCATTCTCTAATGGTAGTTTACATACTTGACATTCACATAAACGTTATAAATGACACTTTAAAAATGTTACAGGGGAAAGTTTGCTTTACAAAACATTAAGCATTCGCTTAAGAGAGGATTCCAAAACATTTCCTAATAATAGGATAGGGGGTTTTTTGCTGAAAACATAATATAAGATACTATAGATATAACTCTAAAATAAACGAATTATAGATTTATTATGCTCTAACATTTATTTGATAAAACACCAACTTTCTGACAGTTTATCCAAATTAGCAAAACGTGAATGTAGCATGTGAATGACAAGCAATCCTCCGAAACAAACTTTAACGATTAAACTGTTTCGCGTTTTATTAAGACATAAACTCTTTTTAATTTGTGTTGTATTGTGTAATTTGTTTTTTATTTGACTTCTTAAGTTGTTAAATAACTGTATTTAACTATCTGTGTCACCCAACACGCTTTAAGTCAACTTAATATTGCATATAAAAATGCACATTTGAAACATAATATTGTTTGATCTTAGTTAACATGTTTATAAAGCATTCATCATAACTATAGTATGATCTAATTCGAATTTCCTATGTTGACAGACAGCTGTCAATAATCCCGCTTGTTTAAAGTTTAATGTGTCGCATGATACTGATAATTTTTTGTACAACTTCGAAGCAACGTTGGATGTTTTGCGTGAAAAGTTCCCATGTCGTATTATTTTACGTTTTGGTGATTTCAACTGGCCGCCAAAATTATGCGATTAAACGCCGTTACAATGTTTAAAGGCTAGAGGTTACGCTAAGAGTCGTGTCTACGTCAACAAACCCGAAACGTTTGAGCACCTAAAAACTAACTATAGCCGAGATAACACTCAAAATGTACGAAAAAGTCATCGATAAGATCGGCTGCTGCCAAAGATCCAGTGACAGCCTTTTAATTGATATTATTTTTTATAATTTTTCATAAATTCATCAAATGTTTGATTATTAAAAAAATCTGAAAATATTCTTGAATTAGTAGGTTTTTTCCAATAATTTCAGAAACTGAAGTTGGATTACCTTTACAGAAACTGTCGGTCTTTCACTACGTGAGGTACCGCAGCTAGTAGGCGTGTGTATACCGGATTCAGTACCTGAAATAATTATTTTAAGCGAGCACATTTCAAAGTATACAATACCTCAATTTTAAATACTTATGACATGGCAGATTATACCAGACCTCAGACGCAATTAATTTTAACTCTAGAAGTGCGATCTTAATTCATTGATCAATATTCTGTGCAAAATAAAAAAACTTCTGTTTATATCAACGACTTCATAAACAAGCAAGATCAAAAAATAATAAATAATAAAGAAAAGAAAAAATGCCATTTATTGTCAATGATAAACTTATTTGAAAAAAATATAAGCGTTTAACGAAGGATGAACGCATGAAAAATTTCAGAAAGTATCTATAAGTATTATTTATGAAAGGGTATCAAAAACTCGCGTTGGAAATAAACGTTTAAATAAAAAAACTAGACTACTTATATAGGTATACTAATAAATTAAATACCAAAATGATCAAAATTAGTGAGTATTATATAATTTTAATTGTAAGTGATCGTCACAGATAACATTTTTCTTGATGTTCCTAATCTCAGAGAATAATTTCGTAATGAATAATTATAATACAATCGAAGTAGATTATGCATAGTGGCATATATTGATTGTAAGCTGTGATCATATTTTATAATTAATAAAATAAATTTCAATCTCTTGTCTCGCTACTTGCTTAGTAGTTGTTGATTGTGTTGACCCTGTCGTAACGAATTGCAATAATGCTTGTCATGTTGTGACGGAATATTTACATAAATGAAATAATAAACCCTAATAAAATATTTAAGGATTTACTTTTAAATAAAACCGTATTTTTTAAAATTTTAACAGCAAAAGACAAAGCATAGATTACCTTTATTCGTGCGATATGTAGCAATGGGGTGTGGGTTACGCAAGAGAATATATGGCCACGTATCATAAATCTGGAGCATCCAACGTGACGAAACCAAGCACAAAGGCACATCACGGACGATGAGGAATTTCGCGGGGCCCCTGTTTAATTGAAACGTACACGTAACGCGGTTCGCAATGTAAATGTGTGGCCAAAGCAATATTCGCCATGGATATGTAAATGGAATCCTGGCAGACAGTAGCGCGCTACGGTGGACGCTTTATAAATTACCCCGTAACACAATTTCTATGACGTAACTTAAAGTAACATATCTGAAGAACATGTGCTAATATTTACAAGCATTTCCTTCGTAGTGAAGAGAGTAACATAGTGGAAACATTTCTTATTTGTCACTGGTATAATTATGCATACAATTTACACAGAAGTTTTGTCTACTAGCATTGATTTTATGTTTTCGTAAGCTCAAAATAAGCGATGCACTTGTATAACACTCCGATCCTGCCCGTAAGCGAGTGACAATAATTCTTATATGCATTATCTTACTTTTAATTTAACGTACGGGATACGAGTATTTTGGCAGTATTTTGCCGGTAGTAGGCGCGCGTATTAAGTACGTCCGTAGGCATATATCGGTTAAAGCCATATTCAACACGCAACGCGTGCTCTCCCATATTCCATGCAATAACACGTATTTGGCGGTGATATTGATCATAATTAGACCTATGCATTTAGTCATGAGAAATAGTTTCAAACACGATCTTCAAAGTCTACTATCTCAAATCATACACGTGTTGAGTTAAATCTTAATATTTAATTTTGATTACATTAGTATTTTTATCAAAGCTTTGAACAATTAAATTTGTTTGAACTTCGTCCATGTTGAAAAAAATATTAACTAAAGCTAAATAGTTGTTTACACATGCTATGACATTAAAATATTAACATGTATAAATTTGTAAAACTATTAAATATCTTAATGATTGTGTATTATCAGTAAAAATACATTTTGACTGAATTTCATTGAAATCATATCGAAATATATATTTCTACTATTAATCATTTAATTTCACTGACAGGTGCTAGTGAAATTGTATGCTGTTTTAAGGTCATTTTACAGGTATGAAACGTTCATATTCATGCGTTAAAAAACGTGTATATTCTGATTTTAATAGTAATTTTTATTTAATAATAAAAAGTAAATTAATAACAAAATAGTGATAGTTTTTGATTAAAATGTTTTTTTAGTAAAAAAAGTAGAAACGAACTAAGAAACTGCATCGATACGAGAAACATCAGCAGATCGTCTAAATAACATTGCGAGAACACATCTTTACAAATCCCAGCTGCTCCATCTAAATCACAGCCGACAATAATACAACTCGACTCGACAACAAATGCCCTACGATATAAAACCTGACCTGCCATTTTAATATACCAATAGCGGGATCTACATTTCTCTATATATTAAATTTATATATCTTCTAAAATGTTACAAAAACTGTTACCAAAAATAAATATATTAAAAAAAATTGAAGAAAAATTGTAATTATAAAATGTTTATATTTTGAACTTTTGAATCTATACTTTTCAAGTATCTTTCGTATATATTATACATAATATAAAAATAATGCAAATTTTATTTAGATCAACACATTTTTCCAGTTCACATTTATCTTAATATCTGACGAAATGTTTCATTATCCGTTTGATGATACATTGCCACATCCTTTTAACCAAATAATATTCGTACGCTTGCTCGCGTTAAAATGAAACCTTTTGCGAGTGTGTAGTGATGTAGATTTAATTACACAAATAAGGGGTTGACGTCGGCGTTGCGGTCCACATATCTCCTGTGACACTTTCAGCCAACATAACCTCCATGTTGAAAATGAAACTACATTATTAAGATATTAAGACAATGAATATTCACGGATTGCAACCGAATAGCCTGAGGGTCCCAGTCGTATATAAACCGAGACAAAACTATATTATGCGTAGCTTCAAATATCGACCAGCCCATCTATCTTGGTTTGATTTTTTCGTAAAATTTCAGACGAAGGCAAAGGAAACCCCACAGGGCAGTACGCTTGATTAACATTTTGAACATTTGCTTATCCAAAAGCGTCAGCCATTGCGATAAGAGCGGTAAGATTATACGTAAAAAATGCCGGCGATACGTAACCGTTAGCGTTTAACGATTGGAGACATGCACAATTTATGTGCCTATATCGCTTTTCGTGTTACATATTTCCCTTCAGTTTCACATTTCGTCTAAAAATATCACATCTGATTATGAATATAATACTCTTAAATGTAATATTAATTTAATATATGTAAATATGTTCACTATAATGAATATAATCATCAATAGTCGATTGCTAAAAAATATCTTTATCATATTGATTTTTTTCAAATAATAATTTTAACTTTATATGCGTTATATTGTATTCTAAAATAAAAATACAGGATATCTTAATATATTTTATACAATAGTACTATTTCATTAGGTAATATATAAAAAAATAGTTTTTTGCTACGTTGAAGCCGTGTGGAAATAGGTAGCAAAAAATTTTAATACTTAAGAAAAAAAAGTAACAGTAACAAAAACCATCAAGTTTAAAATAATAGTTTAAGATAAAGAATAAATAATTTAGACTTTTGATGCTAAACAAACACCTTTATCTGTCTATTCTTTCTTATGCACTTAAATACATTTCAATCCTTAACAATATTTTTTTTTCTATCGCTCATCTAAAACTACATAATATAATTATAACCATCCTTTATTTTATTTTTACCATTCGATATTTATTCTGACCCTGAATAATATAAATATGACCAGGCTGTTAATACAATTCTAACCGAGATTTGATTTTTATTCTGACCCAAAGTTACATAAATTTAGTAATATTAGTCTAGTATGATTTATTTTAATATATCAAAATACAACGACTCTAGTGGGCTGAAAATCTGTCTCTCCTGAACTACTTGAAGCCTGCAAAGCGGTTAATTTTAAATAAGCTTAAGGGTGAAAGGAGCTTTTCGTAGCAAATATAGCTCAAAGATTCCTACGAGCTAATTTAAGAGCAGCATAGTTTATGTACATGCGTACCTGTAATGTAAACAGCATGTACCAAAATGCAAAATAAAACGTGTTGGACACGCCAGATTGTTTTTCAGTATCCCACAAATCGTTTATGTAAATATCGAGTTCATTCAATGCGCTCGCACCGCCAGTATCTGCCAAAAACGAACTGTCCCAGTCACGAGGCAAGATTATTTTTAAATGACAATGTAAAAATACAATTCTACGCATTGTAATCGCTTTATATGTTTAACAAAACACACAAACGTGTACATTGTACGCGAAACCATTGACGGTGAAATATTTATCGTGCATTGTTTTAATATTTAATTTCGGCGAGACGCGTAATTTGCACTGTTACGGCCAAAATAAAAAACAACAACACATGTTTGTTTCGTCTCGTTTGCAATTTAAAAGGCATCAACGGAAAAAATGTTATAGCCAATTTCATAAAACAGGATGTCTGCCGCTTTTCATCGTTTTTTAATACTTTGATTTTTTGCGTGCGTGCAAGTACCAGTTTAAATATTATAGATCTTTAAAAAAATAGAACGCGAAACTTGAACGTTTTGATGAAATATGTATCGTAAATTAAATAGAGAGGTATAATATTTTGTTTGCGGAACAATCGGTGTTTCGGGATGTTCTACAGAGATGACTCTTCAATTTGTAATCAATAACTGGACAAAAATCTTTGAAAATTTTTAAAAAATCAATGCTATTTTATAACACATTACTGAACTTTTAGGCCGCGCAGCGAAATACTTAAGATTTTAATTTAAAAGCAAATTTTAGTAAAAAAAAAGTTGCACGTCAATTAGCTGCTTGCAAGAATATTTCTTAAATGTGATAATTTAATTTAATATTTAATATGAAATGAAAAAAAATGTAAATACAATCAAAATTATAATACATAAACAAGCGTCTCCTTTTCAACAAATTTATTTATACACGATAATTATATTGACAGTCATGTATTTTTCCATTGAAGTAAATTTTCAATAATAAAATAATCAACTCCAGCTGTATGTTGACAATTAATAAAATGCCATCAAATCCCACACTTCCAGTCAAGACTCTTAGAGTATCACAGTACTTTATCGTATGTGTTGATTGTTACCATATTGTAACGCAATCATGTGTCATTTTATATCAGAAAAGTCCAAAAATATAAATGTAGAGAGGAATGTGAGTTCGATATACAAAAAAGAGGTGGAGATAGAGTCGGAAATTTTATTCCCGCTCCCCAAGTTAGTGAGAGGAAAAACATGTAAGTAATTTTAAACAAAAATCGCCAATATAATAAATAAATAATGTGAACGCGTTTTTATAGCTGTTATGTTCAAGTACTTTGGTAAAAACAATATAATATGACCAAATACGTAAAACAAGATGTTCGTCATTCATCACTCTAAAACTTTGATTATTTAGTATTCATTCACCATTTTTAAAATATTACTTGGAGTGTTTATTCACAATTATAAAAATATTTTTTTATCAGGATGTTGCACAATTTTTGCTGTTATGGCCAAAATAAAAAACAGCATCAAATAATATTTGCTATAAATTTAAAACACTTGACCAAATACGTAAAACTAGATCTCCCGTCACATTTTCACACGCGTGCAATTTTTCCCCCTTATTTTAAATTACTTGGTAATTTTGCCACAACAGGAAAATTATCCTGAAACTTAAGCGTTACGACGGAATATTTATCCACCATAATTTTAATATTTATTATCAACGCGATGCATATTTTGGTTTGTTATGGCCAAAATAAAAAAACACAAACATATATTTATTTTTAAAATTCAAAAACGTAAGAACGAATTAACAGTTGTTATGACCAATTTGGGAAAACAAGATGTCCGCCGCTTTTCATAACATTTTCCTACCTTGATATTACGCGAGTACTGGTGCCAGCGGCCGTCGTCAGTTTTAATCGTTCAACATATAAATGCGTCACTCTGAAAATTATCCGAAACGAAGAAAGTTTAGTCGGTAAGTTTGACGTTTCACCGCCCGCCGCCGAACGTGTGACATAACCTCACTTTCATCTGTCAAAACTGTTGGCTCGGCGAACGACAATCGACCCACCCACACGAGCGCAAACTGACTCTCCGTATTTATACGGCTGGCGCTTCTTGTGACCACGATTTATTTTCGATATTCGGTTTAATATTTAACTGCGAAAAAGCAACTGTAATATGAATATAATGTATGTTTTCTTACTTAGATATGAAGGTTATCGCTTTAGATAGCGTTGATAACATCACAAATATTTGTTGTATCATGGGCATACATATTATATTGATTAATATGGAATCCCAGTGCTATGAAATATTTAATACTATTTGAATGAAAATAAATAAAAATTTCAAGACATTTCAAAATTTCAATATTTGAGGAAATAATATTTTTCTATCGAATATCTGAGGAAGTATGTTTTAAGAGCACTTTATCATGACTCACTGAGCTCCTGTAAAAATGTCTTTCTAAGCTCTAGTTTTGTTGCTACAGAACTCGCTCGTGCGTTGCGATCTCACACACTATTACAATAATATTACATTTTAATTCGCCTTTAATGAGAGAATTAATTTATCAGATAACCTTGTGTTTCACTTATGTGCTGTATACATTTTACAAGAAAGTATCTTTTAACCAAATTCAGGGCTTAAAGTTGGAATACTGTCTCAGCTGCCAAAGTCTGTTGGAAGATCTCTTAATATTTTTAACATCAAGTCCTATATACAGCATACTTACATCGGCGGAAGTATTATATATATATATATCTAATATTTACATACATGTTGCTCTTTATCAATTGTGAGTTCAATGATATGTGAATGTAAAATTGTGCAATGTTCCATCCACAGTTAGTGGCGATGAAGGTACAATATAGCTGTAAAAAGCACTTGACATTATATATTTTTGTTAAACGTATGTTTTTCCTTAATTCTGAGGCGAGAATGACGAATTTCCTTGATAAAGTACAAAAAAAATTATATGCAGCTGCGCCTCAAATTTAGTTTTTTTGTGCATAATGCGTTTGTTTTAGCATAGTGTTTTTACTAGCTATGTTTCAAACATCTAAAATTCAGTCTAAGTGGTTTATTTTAAATTGTCTTTTCTATATTCAATTTATTTTATTAATTCATACAAAAATATATTTAGATGCGTTGTAATGTATCTTTATGTGTTTTTGTGTATCTTAATGTGCGTTTTTCTATCTTTCTAACATACTTATAAACTCCACAAATGAATAAAGTATCTGCAGCTATATTGAATAATTTATTTTCTTCCTTACACGCGGTAGAATAGTAGTATTACAAAATTGTTACCCTATGATGTTAATGTTTCTAGTCGCTTCGTCATTGGATGCAATATCACAACATCAAGTAGAAGAAAGCTGTCTCTAATGAGCCTCGTAATGTTATCTGTGCAGTTCGATGGGTCAGGTCAAAGGAGGACAGATGTCGGCAAATTCTCAAGGTTAGTCAAGCTCAGGCAGTCAATTAGGTTATAATGTTTTAATTCACATACCCTTCGAGTATAGGAAAATGATGTTAACTTTTAATGTTTGTGTGCAATATCTTAATAAAGTGAAACGATCTTCGAATACGCCTTTATTAGATGTTAAAGGAACTTGATAATGGCCCTTATTTCTATTTAAAACGCTATTGTGCAAACGTTGGCTTTATGCACGATCTTTTGTGTATAATTGGCTGGCTTAATTGATTCGTGGAACTTAGACTCTCACAGTTACACTATGTACAGCTATCATATACTTACAAGTGATATAATAGTACTTTCCTATATAGTGTGAACTAGATATCTCAATCCAAATATTGAATATTCGAACACATTTGCTCGTTTTTTTATCTAATCGTCATTCAAATATATCTAAAATATTTAGTAATATTTGTAATAAAATATTTCTAAATTTTTTTTAAATATTAAAAACGAGCAACTTTAAATTATTTTAAGTTAAAACTTGGTTTTTTAACATAGCAACCCAAGACTATTACAACTAATAACTGACAAACAAAATATTGGTAGTAAAACACTTAATTTCAGAAAATATTTCTTTTTCCGAGTTAATATTGTGCAGCTGTGTACTTTCTCAATAGCTTGTATTGATTTTTTTAGTATACCGAGTTGTAGTTTTTGGCAGCAGATATAAATAAAGTTAAATTTCGTAATAATTGAAAGTTTCAAACACTAAATAATTTATTATTTTTTAAATTAAAATAAATGGTGTTGATTAGCGACATTTATTTTCTATAACATTTATGTGTGTGAAAGCTTTGAACCCCTTATTTAATATTTAAGTATTTTTGCGTTCTTTAAAAATATAAACGTTTTAAGGCCTATTTAATGGCTAATATTAACTTAAAATGCATTTGCCTTTATCATGACAATTAATAAGTCACAATGACAGTCGTTTAATGTTACTGGAATATACTTGAGAAATGTATGCTTTTGTCATGGGCAATTATATGTCGCTATTTTTTATTCATCTTTTATATAATACTAATAACAGCAGCATACTCGATATTGTATAATATAATATTTTTTCGAGCAATGTCGATATGGGATGATGTTTTTTTAAGATGCATTAATTATTTTATAATAGTTTTAATTTTTTTAAATCCAGCATCTATTCTTCAAGTAGACCACAATAGAAAACTAATATTATACAATCACTACCTGAGTGAAAGGGTGAATATAATAAAATATATTAAATATCATTATATGATATAAATCACATTGAAATCTAATTAACATTTACCTATATTTCAGTGATCGTCAAACTTTATTGTTTGCATGTCCTAAATTTAAAAGAAAATAAACCGTGGCAATAAAAGTATTATTAATTTACATACTACATAAATGGTATATTGTCTGAACATTTTGCTAAGAAGATTGCCCCATGAAATAATGGTCACCCCAGATATGCTTATGTTAACGTATAAAACATGTTCGATTCTATTTACACGAGTATTTAACGTTTACTATAATATTTTTAGCATGCACCAAAAAACCGATGCGTTTTCGTCTATTTTTCTTAAATTTTATTTATTTGTACGCTGAAAAAAATAGTTCTCGTTTGACTTCCAGATAAACAATTATATTTTTACCACGCGTGTTTACAACTGATCTCTTAAATATTTTGATTACATGGCTAGCGTGTTTGTAAAGCACTCTAAAATTTATTATAGTCTATTTCCACGTATCAACTTAATTTTTTTTTTAATATTGTAGGTATACATAATTTTTTCAGAGACGCATTAAATGTCAGAGCAATATAGAAGACCTGGCGACACAAACATTCTCCAAAAACACTACATTAAAGATCAATCCATTCGGCCGTTTCACGTCTCACTTATTATATTGAACGTTACACTTTATGCACACCCTGTTAGTCGTAAATTATTACTGAACTTTACTGCTGAAAGGATAATCTCTTTGAAGTTTCGATTGCTCAAATCCCAATGAAAGCACCGTATCAAATCCTTGTCAAAACCATTTACTTCTGAATATATCTTTGTGAATAATAGTTCTAGGTGCAATAATCTTACGAATGAGCATTGTTTTCGGGATCTGCTACATAATCATATTATAACTGCGATTCTAACTAGATGACCCAATATTAATACAAATATTTCCTTTTTTATTTGGATGCAGATTGACCAAATGACAATCGAGCGAACCAAAAAACATGATACAGTAATGGGTCAAATTGCATTCGCAATAGTTTATCTAAATTGAATGATCTTGTAGTACACTGACATAAAAACTTACACATATTTAAGGAGATATGTTTTTATAATTGTACCGGTAAATCATCAACTCTTTAATTGCAACGACAGCAATAGCGACCTTCTAAAACCTTATTTTATAATCCTTTTCTCAATCACTGCATGCTATAAATTGTAGTATTTTATCTACTTTTAGAAATTTAAATAATTAAGCATGAAGCCAAAGTAGCATAAATGTATTTTTCATTATTGCAATTAGTTTTTAACCAAATAAATATGCTCAACAGTATCTATATTATCGTTTTTTTTAGAACTAAGAACTCTCATACCATTACAAAATATATATACTAAAAGATCAAGTGCCCCTATTATATTTGTTATATTAATATTTACTACACATAATTTAAAAATAATCACGTGTATGTCGACCCAGACAGTGACGTCAATATCCGTATTTTGTATGATACATACACGGTGAAATAGTTTAACTGAAACGCAATCCGATTTAACGTTTCGAGCATTACTTATTTTACCCGGGTAGATCTTTACGTAACCTCATTAGAGAGGGTTTTTGCTGCCGGTCTATAAGCACCCATAACTTGAGGTAATTTTCACGAGAAAACACTTATCAGAGGAACGACCGCGGTGGTTCTGATGTCCCAAAAAAATATTCAAGGATATCTAGAGTGATTCGCTCGAGTTTCAGTAAAATGTGTAAACTTTTGTAAAAAAAAGTCTGCTTTTGACACGATCCAATATCGTGGCTTTCAAAAAAATCCATTCAAATTTCAACAATAAAGTTTTGCCGGTGGGTGGGGGTGGCAGGGTTAAGAATTTAGTCCAAGTCAATATTGATATTATACTCTTGATGGACGTAGCAGATGACGTGACCTAACAAAATTCGCTTTTAACTGAACGTGAAATTAAATTATTGCTTATGGGTAAGAAGTTACATTAGGGGGATATGGGAAAATGTAATTTTCAGGGTTGATTTTATATATTGGAAAGCTCGTATACGTGCTTGGTTTTCCATTTTTACGATGCCTATGTTTATGTTCATAGCTGATTGAGTTAAGATTTAGGATTTTATATAACACTCGTAATGTTCTCTTAAAATAACATTTTACAAAGTCAATTTTTTATGAAAGTATTACATTTACTATTACATCCTTAAATTATTATTAAAACAATACATTAAATTTAAGAACTTTATTGTATTTACCTATTATCTCATAAATATGGATATCTGGATCATTAAAAAATAAAATAACAAAGAATCGATGTGTTTTAAAGTAGTTTTGAAGAATAATGCTCCAAATACATTGGACTGCAAAGAATACCATTATATCGAAGCAGAAGGACATCGTTAGGGCGAGAAGTGCGAGAAACATCACTACTCTCACTTTCATTTTCTTTATATATGTACATTCTGTGTATATGTAATTATATTATACAATACTTTTTATATTAGGGTGGATAAATTTTAGGCCCCACAAGCGATTTGCTACTGTGATAATTTTTTGTCTATAATGTTAAGCGTCATTTTATAAATATAATATATGTTACAGTGGTGTTAAATTTCACTGACGTTTCAGTGATATCATATTAGAATACATTTTCATTTATATTTTTACTAGCAAAAATATAATTTGACTAATTATATGCTGCTCTAAAATATTTATTAAACTCATTATGATAATTGTTAAACTTTGCTATAACCAAACCAAACTTGACATAATGAAAGATCTAACACTAACCCAAGTGTCTCAATTTTAATTAGATTTATTGATTCAGGTTAGTAATATAAATAAAGATGTGATGTCACAATTCTCTATAAGTTAAACAAATACAGTTTCACTGATAGTAAGCAGTAAAATTGTACAATAAATCAATTGTCTGATTCATTTAACTGACTTAGTGTAATTTTATTAATATTAGTAAATATATAACTTTACTAAAAGACGATAATAGGCATTCACTTTAACATATACAATATTATTTAAATGAATAAAATAATAATGTATTTACACTTTTCTAGAAGTGAAAATTTTTTAAATATTTACTTCTTCTTTTTTTACTCTACCAATGTAATCGTACAGGCGTAAGCCCAATGCGCTACAATGGGGTAGGCCTATACTAATTGGGTGTGCTAATCAGACTCAGTTAATATTCAAGTTGGTATTAAAAACACTAGACTTTTCAGTTTGAAAATCGATGACATCTTTATAAATTATAAATCTTACTTTGCAGCTAATGCCAGTTTTAATATTATCGCATTTTAATAAATATAAATTTAAGTCTGCTGCTTGGCTCGAACCCGCGAACCAGTCAAGACCATACAGACTACGCTATTCCGACTTTTCTTAAAAAAATATATTTTTATATCATGAAAATTTTTCTGTTTGTTTGATTGCGATAGATAATATTGTTTAAAAACGGCTCCACAGCTAACATATTAGATACCACCCCTACCATTACTCTACACCCTTTGACAGATTATATTTTGCCTGGTTTATTTTTAAGACTGCTTAAAATAATTCACCTTTTTTTAGATACCCACTGCCTCTTGTTTTATTATAAAACCACTTTCGAATGTTATCCGTTTTAAATTTTACTCAATTGTACTTTTAAGAACCCTGATTAAAATATAATCATTATATTTTTCCACCGTCTCAATATATATATTATTTAGAATGCGATCCGTTTTAAATTCACCCACACTCCAGTCTCTCATTAACATTTATAGACACACCCCACTCTACCACTCTTTCTAATTGTACCAAATCTTGCATAAATCGTTACTCTTTATGGCCTATGCTAGACTAAATCACTTTAAGAATGTTATTCAATTTTTTGTATTTCAATTTAGTATTTCATTTATTTTTTAAACTCCGGGCTTAAATCAAAACTGTATAGAAGACAAATCGTAGTAAAGTTAAACGCGCTCCGCTTGCAAAGCCGAGTCATCGTCATTGCATGGCTTATAGCTATCTTTGTCTAATAAAATTTCATCCTTGCTTGAATACCACTCGCAAGTCTGCAAGTATTTCTGGTTAAAACACTTTCGAAAAAACTATAAAGAAAGTGTCTTGAAAGCTTTAAGGGTTAACTTAGACATCGTCGAATATAAATTATTGCCAGCATCTGACTAGCTCACAAAGATCTTTAAATATGAATATGTTATTGTTTATATTTGATGATTATAGACATGAAAATGTAATTTTAAGGAGTAATTTGTATCATTGTTTTTTTCGAAAAATTAAGCAGAACCTCATGGATTCAGATATTGTATATAGATACCTATTCGCTTACAAAGTAAGTGATTCAAATTAATGAAGCATGGACTATATCGTTGATAGATTTGCAGCATCTCTATATCTATGAAGCTTGTAGGAGACTATAAGAAACAAAAAAAGTCCCAAGAGGGAAACAATACATAATAAATATGTATGCGGATTTCCCACTGAGCTCAAAGGCTCAAGTGAACAAGACATGTAAGAATAGAGGATAACCGATTGTCTAAGACACTTTTCAAGTGGAAACCGAGTTCTAGCACACCACTCGAAAGACTGATGAATATGCAACTCATCATGGCCAAAGAGATTTTCAGTAATGTTTATCAATTACTAATTCAATTTGAAGTGCTAATTTATTTAAAACATCATTCTATGCATATGTTATTGAAATTCGTTTCAAAATCATCACTATCCCCAATATAAACTCATAGGAAAGGCTCGGCGTGTGATATAAACACATCAAACGTGGCGTCCGTCTATTTTCAGAGAGCCGGCCGGATAATTGACAGGCGACTGTTATAGAGTAGTTCAAGGTGTACTCTTAACTACTAACCCGCTCCCCGTATAACCTATTAGCACGCCGCTCAGTGCATTACTACTGGAAATAGTTTGTGTGTATGTTTGTATGTATAAATGGGTAGTGCAATTAAATCACGCACCACGGACGGACATGCCAGCCACAACTTCCCAACGCAATAAATTTGCAAAGTTCCAATCTACTGCTCCAACTAGCACACAGTTCAATTTATAGTTCTCTTGAAATGTACACTCTAGCATACTAATACGCCGCTATCGGGTTTAGATGTACGACAAAGCGGCCACCGTGTGCCGTTCAAATCACTACACAGCCTATATATATTTCTGCAAATAGATTGGTATATCGTATATATATATATCCATATATGCATTAACTTTGTGCAAGCAAAGTTAAAATAATCAGTTCAATACTAGTAAAATGTTTATATAAAATCAAGTAAAAGGTTTGTTTTTGCTCATTTTATAGCGGCTGAAAAATCGGATATTAGTAACAAAAAAACGTTACTAAACAAAGTCATTCTTAAATTCGGATCAAAATACTTCGTTATATTGAGATCAGTCTTCGTTACAATGAAAACATTTTGTATGAAAGTTTTTCGGGGAAAATTTGAAGATTCGTTATTTTGGTATTCGTTACAAAGAGTATATTTATCCGAACAGTTCTGCTAGAGAGTAATTATTGTTATAATTGCATACATATTCATTATAAGACTAATAAAATTTGTATATTATGCTGATTCTATAATATCTTTTGTGTAACAATCAAATATCCTTTCCTTATAATTGGTTCTCGAGTATTTTATTAGATTTTTATATATCACACTTTAGAATATTATTAGGCGGGTTATTAATTACTTCCTTCTTTTTCTGTACTGCTTTAAAATATTATTGTGTCAGAGTCACTAATTATCACAAAAAATGATTATTTATTTATTTCTAATAGTATCTTATTGTGTAGTACCTAAAACATCCAATAAAATTCAGTGAACTGTTTTTTTTAATCTACGTTGTCGTATGCATTCCAAAAATAAAAAACCTGACAAATTATTTTTATAATTTAAAAGCGTTATTTATCTGATAAAAAATACAATTGTTTCCCATTATGAATATTATGCACATGCTAAAAGCAATTTAAAAAATAAGCATCCAACGTTCAGGAAATGAAAAAATAAATTAAAACAAACATTTACACTCTGCTTTAATATGCGCATTCCAAGCGCGGATAATTGTCTATCTATTGACAATATAAACCCAGGATATGCCATACACATTCACACGGGCACACACATAATATAACACGAGTTATTGATTATTTTCCCACAAATACGCAAACAACCGAGCTTGATCATATCACGAACATAAACACGAGAGGAAGTTATAATGTGATAAATCAATCATCCGCTCTGGCCCACTCGCGATTACTCTCTCATTCGATGTTATAAATTGAAAAATCTACGTCTTCGAACTAATGTGGGTGTACCGCTGCTGAAAAGTGTGCTGAATAGTTAAATATTTAAATTCTGAGCGTGTTAAAAATGTGGAACAAAAGTAATTTTCCTCCGAACGCACGCTGAAAGTAGCACGACAGTGCATTTATTGGTGTGTTGTGGCTTAAAATCGACACGTTATCACCCCTCGCTTTCGTATACTATATATCTATATTTTTAATTCCTAGCTATGAATTTTTAGGCTTTAAAATACGACAGTTTTGAACATAAAACCGTTTTAAAATATTCATTTACGGTTTTTAACTACATGAAGCTAGAAAAATAAAAGTCATCTGAGCTCCCATCTTTCCCTCATTTAACCCTTAAATGCATGGTGTTGCAAATCTGCAACAATTGATTTGGGCGCTTATAACTCAATATACGTTCAATAAAAAAACACTATTGCATATTGTTATATATGTGTAACAAACGCCGAGCCATTATGCTTTCAAACTATTCCAATAAATGTCTCTGTACGCGTTATAATGCCATTTAAAAAAAATCTTTGGGTGCAAACTTGTCACATATTTGGGAATTTTAAAATTAGTTTTTATTAGTGCAAGTATTATATTGATCCATAATGATCAAGAGAAACATATTGAAACTGCCAAAATGCAATGAAATTTCAAAAACAATTTGTGAAAAATGTGGTGTGTTCTTATGTTTTAATAAGAAAAAAAATTGCTTTAAGAATTTCTATTTGAAAATATTTTTGTAATAATATTTTCAATTTTAATATATTTTGTTTGAATTCTGCATGATGTTGCATAATAACAACAAGCATTTTTTTATAAATATAATCTACAAATAAGCCTGAATATTTTTTTAATTATTTTTGTCGTCATTTTCAGCCAAATTTTAATATAAAATTTTTATTTTTTTGAATTTAAAAAAATGCATTTAAGGGTTAAGCCCATCAGCATCGTGCAATGACTTTTTATTTATTTTTATTGGGCATTTTGTAATGTCAAAATTTTGCTTAATTCCGAAAATCTTTTATATAAAAAACTGTTGAAACGCTGCAGATTTTAAACAATCGCGCAATTTTCATATATATATATTTTATCATTTATATTTCTTAGTAGCAGTTTTCATACCCTAAAGTAGCATTGGTTGGCCCTCTTGATCCTAGTGAATATTTATTTACTTTCCCAATTATTCTCCATGATCTTATTATCATGGGTAATAAAACTCTAAGGATATCATACTAGTGCCTCTACTAGAAGCGTTATAATGCAATTTAATGCATTCTCGGTGTAGCCTCTACTTGATGAAACAATTTTTAATGTTTCTAATGGGTTATTTTGACAATATGTCAATTATCGGTGACTTTAGCTGCGAGCTGAAAATTTCAGAACGCTCTAGAAAATCGCGATCGCGTCCCTTATTCTTAACAGTCACGGCCAGGCCGTCAGTGAATGAGAATGCACCTATTGCAAGAGACCTCCAGCTTCTTACTAAATACAATTATGTTTTCGGCGATAGCTGCAAGGAGCTAGAAAATATATGTGTATTTATTTATTTTGTAATATTTAATGGTTTAATTGTACTTTTCGTATGAATCTTTAATAATATAAATGTTAAAAAGTGTCTTTAAATATGCTTTAATCGAATTTATTGTGAAAATGCTGATGTTTATAAATTTTTCCGTTTTTAACGCCTCTTTCCAAATACTTTATGAAATGAAAACTATCTTAATCAAATAGTTTAGCTAGTGTTTCCTTTATCAAACATAGCTAGAACATCACAAGTGTCTATATTATACATGTGATGGTTAAGCGAAATCTTGCTAATGTTGCTAGTATTGCTTTTTACAATTCTGTGAAAAACCTTCTTTGATAATATTTAATTCGTTATCAATACGTCGAAAAAAATTGCACCGTATCTCTAATATCAGTGCTTTCATCCAAAGCTATGAAATAAGACTGCAGCATCTGCAAGTTTTTAAAACCAATAATTTCTGCTAAATAAACTCATTATGCCTTGTTTAGAAATTATATTTAAAACATAGCTTGCCTTTAAAATTGATTAAAAAGGCATTTTTTTTAAATAGAAGATTTTTTCAGATCTATTTAATTCTATATATGGCACATTCTTTACAATTCATTAAATTGTAAAATCAATATAATATCCTAAAAACTTATGCTTTGAGCATAGCAATTTTGGGTGTTGAACTTGAGGGAAGGACTTCGCACCTAGTAAGACGCAAGTGGAAAATAGTGAGAATTTTTTTAGATTATATTAGACTATGATGGGCGAGATGTTTTCTCTGAACAGTGGTAGAGAAGCTGGCGCAGGGATGTTGTCCGTGGAAGATCCTTAGATTTCTGGTTGATGTGGCAGTGACGGTATTGCGGTGTTTGATCCCTCTGTTGCGGTGCTCGTATGGTGGTGTTGATCCCTCTCTGGTGCGAGCGTCCATGACAGTATGTTGTCATGGACATGGGCAGGGGGCGTCTTATGATCACATAGTGTGTCTGCCGGAGTCCGCCAAGTGCCTTCTCCTTATTGGAGTCCAGACTTAAGTCTCCGCAGCAAATTTATTTATTTTTAAACCAAAAATAGTCGTCAGTCTTTTCTAATGAAACGTTTTTTTTATATAAATTTTTTCATCGTCTTATTAGTTTAACACTGTAGAAGACTAAAAAACATATATTATTTTCAAATTGTATATATCTCACTAAACTCTTGTGCCTTTCAAAAGCGGCAATATAATCTCTCAATTAGAAAATCCATGTCGATGTAGTCTATACTGGCATTCAAAAAGCATTCGACAAAGTTTGTCGTAAGGTATTTCTTTGGAAGTTAAGCAACCTCCCTCATATAGTCATGAACTTGCGCCTAGAGTGATTTTTTTGTTTGTACCCTTTAAACAACAGGGGAATGGAATCACAATTTATCAACATCAAATATATTGTACGCTGCCTTTTTGGTGGACAAAAGCATTAAATAAAATGAGTAACTTACTTACTGACTTTCCGTCGTATATTAACATTTTTCGCTACAGTGCACAAAACAAGAATTAGATAAATATTTTAATTTTAATGCATGCCCAAGTAGTGCAAAATCGTCGAAATTAGTGTCGCTGCATATATTCGCTAATTCGGTCGTTTACACAATTCGTCCGCGATTCAAAGTGAATGTAAATATAAACACGGCGGGGTATTACCGAGTTTACAAATTATACTAGTTTACATTTAAACAAAGCGAGACCCGGAGCGTGCTTGTGCACCATTTCGGCAAAATCCTGATTTAGCGCTTTTGCCCGTAACGTATAATACATTACAATATATTCCAGCGCGAAGATGCTGCTCGTGTAAAGCGGTTATAATAAAATACCGAAATGCGAAGTGTAAAATTATGTATGCTATACGGTGATGATACACATAGTTGTCAATGGCATTTCGTAAATAGAAACGAAAGGGCAGACGTTAAACATGTATGGTTTCACCGTGTGTTATACAAAAAGAATGTGTGACGTATTTATATTTAAAAAGTATATAGCTGTATAATGTTAACTGATACCGTAATAAAACAAAGCTTATAAATTTGTAATAGTAGGTACAGTATATTTAAAAATGCGTTCTTCAGAACAAATCATGAATTTATGCTCTTAAAATTATTTTCGATGAATACAAGTGTTGATTGGAAAGTGGATAGAATAACACATATTCAACAAAATGACAATTCGTTAAAATTTCGAGATCATTCTAACGATCTTTTTGAACAAACGAAAACACGGTTTGAGAATACGGCCACTATTTTTCATAATAATAGAAGGAATATCTCGCGATCAAACAATTTCGTTTAATTATAAATATTGCAAAAACCATATAATATCATATTCGTCCTAAGACGTTAATCACTCATAAGTATCACCAAAAAACGCGCTCTCAACAATGTATTCTACCCTGCGCATAATACAGTTTCTATTTTACTCTTTGTTTACTGATCGCCGAACCGTTTCTCTTTTAAGGCGTGAATATTTTGTAGGTATGTCCAAGAAGCGATGCAATTGACTCGCAAACATCCTCATCTGCGATTCGCCAGATCTGTCCCAAATCAGCATTAAAAAAGATGTGACACTTGTTTACCTGCCATTTAAACTTTACGGCCTGATAGTGGCATCTACATTTCTCGATATATGTGATAATTTATATATGCTTATAAAATAAAGTTTTACTATTTTTTTTAAAGTCTATTTTGGCCTCAAAGCGACACACTTTCGAACTTATTCTTTCCTTTAGTATTTAAATGATAAATTTGGCACTACTTCTCCTAGCATTATAAAGACAAATCTCAAATTTCGTTTCTACTCGAGAATTTTTTGAAAAAAATGTGAAATCTATAATTCAAATTTTTTGAAAAATTTTATAAAACAATTTTTATTATATAAAATAGAATTTGTACCAATATTTTTAAAATGTTTACAACCACTGCTCTTTTAATAACGTTACATAAGTAAAAGCGGGTTCATGCCTAGCCTGAAAGTTTTATTTGGGGTCTGGGAATGACAAAAAATTGTTTACAAATTTTTAACACCGTAACTCGCCTTACTTTTGCTTAAGTAATAAAAGAAAGCACTAAGATGTTTAAAAATATGCATACTTTCTTGGAAGATCGAAAGTATTTGAATAACCATCATTTTTTGCGAATTTCTATTACTCTAACCGGCTGGCGGCTTTATCTATGCTTTGGTGATCTAAGAACCCACTCCGATTAGAGGAAATTACGCATGGGATTCAGCAGTATGCAAAACGATTAAGGGCTATTTTTCTTTTTCGATAATCCAAAAAGATTACTTTTATAATGTTGTTGTAAGGTAGCAACAGCTGTTATTAACAATCGTCTCAATATTAATATTAACAGCCAAAGAGGTCTTAAAATTTTTGTTAAAAAATTGTAAAATATCAATTCTGAGCTAAGCTCCAAATTCGAACGTTCAATTAAAGAGAAATTATACAATCGAAAATACCAGACATTGATGTCATTAATTAAATATTTGCAAAATCCAAAATGATTTATAAGTCAAAAAATTAATAACTTCTTGAGTTATTTTTAAAAGCCAAATATGTAAAATGGGGGAAAAATTTTTTGCAGATTATTGGCTCAACGAATTCTAAGGACCATCGCGGCCCAATAAATCATTAAAGATACCTTTACAAAAGGACATTTGGTTATTATCCGTTCTTATATCCCAGCGCCTTTTTTTTAGGAGCTTTGGGATACGATTTGCTGAGTTCTCGCTGAAAGTTCTATGTCGCTAAGCATTTCATCAAATTACTGAAAGGTGCTGTCGACAATCCAGCTATTCTCGAGAAATTCCAGTTTTGAACATCTTCGAGAATCACGATTGCGTCCTCTGTTGATATCCGTCGGGGGTAGAACGTCCGCACTTTCCGCCTCGTCTATGGCTGTTTCCATCCGGTTTAATGTTAGCTATGAGGAGCTGGTCCAGTTAGTGTCATTTAATTTTGATATTTGATGATTTTTTGTTTGGTTTTATTATTTTATTCTAATTATGTATATATTTATACATTTTTTGTGTATTAGATAATACAATTATTGTTTTCGACCATCGTGACGCTTAAGGGTAACTTGCTAGTTCACCATGGTCCTAATTTAATCTAAATAAATAAATATAAAGTATTTCTCATTAGTAATTTATAAATACATATAATATGTATATATTTTTAATCGAATAAAAATGATAGCGCTTGTTAGAAAAATCGAAAAAATACATCAAAAACACAATAAATCAAACGTTCAGTCAAACAGCAAGTTAACCATCTTTCGCATGATACACGACGCATCATAAATACATAATATATTTATTTTTTTATGTTGTTAAACATCGAGAAAACGCGGAAAGAATAATCCGCGTGAGTGCTCCATCAATACGATCGCGTACAATACATTACATAATGCGCGGCATAACATACTAAAAGATTTATGCCTATAAAATTTATTTAGATAATGGCGTTCGGAAACGGGGGCGCCCCGGGCAAATCCTGATTGATGACGGCAACTTTGCGACATGACAACGATCCTTCGAGAAAATAATAAAACACAAATTGATACCGAGCAGCAGCTTCCCTTTGCCTCCCAGCGCCAAACAAAGAAATGTATGGCGAATTTCGGGCGCCGAGTACGGCCCTGTGCTCCTCGATTCGTTAATCGATTCGCCCCGCGCGATTCCATTACCGTCCTTTTTTCTTCTATATATATTTTTTCTGCTCGGCACACACCAGCGGAAGCGTGTGTTTTGTTTCCTTTTGAATGGGTAAGTTATGAGGGTCGAACCGGAACGGTCTTCAAGTTTGAGAAGCGCTGTGGAGGGGATACTAGATTGGCGATTGCGGTGGTGGGAGACGTTTCATATGCAAATTTACAACATAAATTACTCAAAAGCGAATTCTGCTACAAATTCGTATAGGTAAACTAACAATACCAATTCAGATTAGTTTCAATTATTATATATCTGGAACGTATTTATTCGAAGACAACGGGAAACTAAATCATCGCTAAGAAAATACGTTTATTTATTTACAAGTATATATACAGTAAATAAAATATAAATATAAAACGATTAAAAAGTTCCAATTTCTCATACGAAACGTTTCTCTCTGCGTTTACTTCTTTAAACAATCTGGTAGCTTTTATTAAAATAAAATCCATTAATATGCTGCATGGTTGTAACTAGGGCTTACAATATCTGTAATCTAGATTTTAAGTATTAATAATTTACCCTACTTTCAATGTAGTACAAAAATATTACGAGCATTTTTTGTGAGATGCTCGTAATATTTTTGTACTACATTGATATTGAGTAATATTTTTATACTACCATGCAGATATTGAATATTAAAAATCTCGTACAGTTGTGATATTTTCAATATATTTTCCTTCCTGGAATGTCTTAATATAAATGTATTTAATGATGAAATGTTGCACCTATAATATTAATTACTTAAAATATCATTTATCGGCATGCTAAATATTAAAAAAGTAAACAGCTGCGCAATACCTTTTTTTGTTGAATACATATAACATATTCTCTATGAGCAAAATTAGCTCGTTATCAGAGAATTATAAATACATTATATGTAAGAGCATGCTCGATTTCATATAATCATCACTATTCATCTGTGAAATAAGGAAGATCTAGGATTAATAAATATATGCGACTCGAATCCATGAATTTCAGATCAATAGTCAGCGACGAATATCACTCGTCTATCACCATCTTACGTTTACCGATGTGATAAAGTGTCTGATATATAATACTTTTAATTTGAGACGCATCTAGTGAATCCCAGATGCTGATCTTAGTTTACCAATTGCATCGCTTGCATATTTCACCGATGAAATATGCGCCTTGAATAAGTCTAACTGCAAGGTGAATACGTATCGAAGGTCGTTAATGTAAGGTGTAGATCATAATAGCCATTTTTACTTTCGTTAGACGCATTGTCTATTGCATTTTTAACGCACAAAATGGTAGTTTTTATGGTGTTTAACGAGCGGTTCAACGGGTGGATACGGAAATTTATCTATATACGTTAGCGCCATTGTTTCAATTGTTACGTAATTGTGATATTGAGTATTATCTTATTGTTAATAAACCTTTTAGCAAAACGCAATGCTTTTTTCTGTCTATATATTTTATATATAGACAGGAAGTGACATATTGTAACAAATGTGTTTTTATCCATTTTGAAGAAAGAGCTTTTTCTAATACTCAAAAGTGGCATTTCAAAAGTCAAATACTCAAAAGTATTTTTCAAGAAACAGAATAAATAAAACATTATAACAAAATATTTTTTACTAAATTTACAATCAAAATAAAAATTCGCATAGTTTTGTTATATGACCATATTTAAAACATATGTTTTGATAATGCCAAATACCAAAAAACTCGTCAAGTTTGACCGTATATCAATGTTAGAGGAACTATATTATTTTCTTGCGTAATAATATAATAATATAATGACAAAAAAATAAAAATAATACAAGTAATGAGATGAGAAATTAACTCTTGAATTTCGCACTACGATTACATTCAACTACTTTGTAATTATTTTTTTAATACATATTAGATATGTTCTATGAGCTGAAGTAGCGCATTATTAGAGAACTTTCAATATTTAATATATATGCCCTAGCTCTATTTTAATTAATCATCACAATATTCATCCATGAGATTAAAATTCACATAATCTATGATGATCAATCAAATCATAATTATATAATAGTCATTAATTCCGATCTTTTAGACCCTATATAAATTAAAAACACTAAGATCTATATAGTATTCGAACCCAGGTCTTTCAGATCAATTGTCAGCTACTTACACCATTCATTTATCGTTCTGATTATAACATTAACAATAACATTGTGATGTAGCTGCCATTGTAGTTGCTAAAAATTACTTTATTATATTTTTTCTGTTCTCGCAGATCATAGGAAATATAAAGGCATAATCTAAATTTACCAAATAGTGACTTCTACGTATTTTTCGCGGATTGTAAATACGCTGGCATCAGTGTAATATATCTTATGGTGACTACTTTTAACATAATAATATCAAAATTAAAGAATAAATAGTTTTCGCTAAAAATAAAAATTGCATTCTTTTTTATCTTTCCTTAAACATATGCAGTATGAAAAAAATACTTAAAAAAATTCTAGTTGGTGTATATTTAATAGTTCTATATTTTTAAAAAAAACGTTATTCTTTCGTAGAAGTCAAAACTTGATATCCCTTTAATGAAATCCATTTCCTAGCACACTTTTACTGTTGGAATTCGTCCACAACACAAGAAGTATGAAATTCACTGATCGAAAAAATAATCACAATCATAAATACAGTATCCAAATACTATAAAACGTGACTCGTTTAAAGTACCGTGGTAGTGCAGCGACTCCTGATAAATATTGGAAGTAGGAAATTTTTTTTTTAATAAAACTTGTACTATCTTCAACGCTTTTGTAATCGCCCTGTTTGCGAGCGTACATATCAGTTGTGCAATCGGTTTATTCTTATATAGCGGAGGCCATACATAGTGAATGGGCAACCGCGAAAACATTTCGTTCCATCTACCCATCCATGAGTGCATGCTCCGGAGGGTATGGCGCGAAAACATGCGAATAAATCTAACCCTCCCACTCCAAATGAAAATCCGCCCTCACTCCGCGGGATGTAAACAAGAGGGTGGTTAAACAGTGCAACCAAACAGAGCGCAGCACTTTCTGAACGGGTCGCATGTTGATAATTACTTCGTACCTTTTAACCCATTTTTCCTGATTGGTAAAATTCTATAGCAATAATTTGAAAGCACTGAGTTACATATTTTTTAATTGCAGCTGTACGATAAACACTGAAAAATATTTGGTACCATTTTCATATCTCAAATGTATACAATCATAATTTTTATCTTATCATATACGTTATTTATGGATTAATCTCATTGTAGTGCCCAAATATTGCGCCAAGTAGCAATGAATATAAGACTTCTTTCTTTCTTCACAATCACATTTTTTCTTAAAAATGTACAAATAATTAATTACTGCGATAATTTTTTAGATTAGCTGAAACCCTATTTAAACTATACATGATACGAAATGAGTGAAATTAAATATATTTCATCTAAGAATCACCTCATAAAGTTTTACCCCCTCTAAAATTTATTTTGAGTAAGCAAAGCACGACTCAGACCATTTCTCACTTCCTGCTGTAGTCTATCCTACGTCTCCAACATATATATTAATGCCTATAGACTATCGATACTAATTGTGACCTGGAAACCGATCGCAGTCGCCGATCGTGAAGGTTTAGGTCGAGAATAAAGGTGAAACACTTCGTTGCCACATAGGCTTTGAATTAAAGTGGCGCAAGCGGTGATACGCCTCCATCAAAGGGCGGTGGACGTGAAGATTCATCGTGGACCTAGAGGCTTTGAGCCAAAGAAAATACGGTGAGTTAAAATACCACCTCACACAGGCACTCACTAGATACGGTCGCTTTGGAACTTATCTACATAGAATAAGTAAAGAAGCGACCGGCGAGTGTCGAACCCGACTTCAACTGCCCAGCATGTACAGAGGAAAGAAGCAACCTAAGAGGAGCTCTTGGCGTAGAACATATCTCGCCGAAGAGTATAGTCCCATCCATGCTGAAAGATGCAGATTTTTTATTAGCCTGGCAGCAATTCGCATCGCGCGTGATTTCTACCAAGGAAAGGGACGAGCGAACCAGAAGAGGCACCTTAAGACCTGAACAAATGTCTTAAGAGCAGCTAAGACGGCTAAGAGCTTAAAGCTCAAGAAGCTGCTTCTTTGAAGCATTGCGTAAAAGCCATTCCCAGAGATATGTTTTAGTGGGTAAAGTCTTTAAAAGATTTCCCCTTAGAAAAGAAAAGATTACAAATGGCAATTTATATAGATACCCCGAATGCATGTGCTATTATTTTTCCAAGGCATTTGCATAATCTTATCTTAATCTTTACTTAAGTCAGGTACTTTGACTTAATTTTCAGTTTTTTTCTTATAATAAAGACCTTTTTGTCTTATACGTTTAAAGCCCGTATTTGTATAATATAATATATCATATGCGACCGTCGTTATCGCCGGGATTTATGATTTATTAACATCATATTTGAATTCTCAGGCCTATAAATTTTGCTTAAAGCTTTTTCTGACTTTTTAAATCAATTGGGCGGTCAAGCAGGTTGATGCACATTAAAATTTACCCTTGTACTTTAAAATGTTATTTAAAGTAATGGAACAGATAGATTAAAATAAAAGTTGAACCAGCAGTTTAATTAATGGTAGACCGCGATACATATCAAAGAGTAGAATAATTTCAGTACATGACAGAAAAAATTAAAAGACATTTTATGCGTACTAACTGGATCTCAAATAGTTAGGTTTAGAGTTGATCCGAAAATAAAACACCCAATACTCATAAGCACTAGAAAAACTATCCATTTAGATATAGATGTTATTGTTTAAATAATAATATAGAAAAGGCTGTATTGTATAAATATTGTAGAATATATAGTCGTAAACCCTCACAAAAGCCTCTCTCTTAATGTAATAACTGAAATAACATTTGAAAAATCAATATTTTAGTTTTAACTCAATCCTGACTCGGCGTCCGACGATATGTAGAGGAATATGCGAATGAGTTTAATTCCCCACTCCCTGCTTTCATCAAATTGCTGACCCAATTTTGTAGACGAACGTCATTTTCATCATAAGATAAGCTAAGTGTATAGATAGATAGACAGATACCATTCGACTAGATTAATTAATTATTATCTCCAACGAATGATATATCTAAAAATAAAATTGATTTGCTCTTATATTTTTTATTCCGTTGTTAATAGTCAAGTTTAGTATCGTGTTAAACCGACCAGATTGTATCGAGACCAAAACAATATCGTTAAAAAGGAATTATTGCGCGCTTACAACAATGTACTGGCAATTTAACGGATTATTTCACTCGGGTGAGAGATCCAAAGCTGTTTATATTATATATATATATATGATACTATACATGATACATGTAACTTAGCTGGTAAGAGTTTTATATAAAAGACTTTTGATGATTAAAGAAAACAATAAAAAAACATCTACGTCTTATATCCAAATAAATATTAATAACTTTATTTATTTTAAATTCGTAAAAAAATTAAAATATATATATAAACGTATATAAAACACCTCATACATTTTTAACGAACACAGATTTGCCATATATCTGAAACTTTTCTATAGATGTGTCAAAATTTTGCCTTTAATTTTAATTATAATATTTATAATAAAAAAATGTTATACGTATCAGCTTGTATTTATTAGGTCAATATTTGTGTTTGATTTTGTCCAGTAATTACAATTTAATAACTGGACAGTAGTTTCAATAAATGGTCAATTGATAAACTGTCTAATTATATTTAATTCTCAGAAATTAAACAGTTTTTTTACTGAATGTTATATTTTTAAATCAATTAGTTATGTTATATGTTAACAGTGAACGATAATATGCGTTTCTATAAATTATGTATTATCAATGGCTCTTTAAAAATGTAATATAAAACAATTGTATACAGAGATCATAATTCTTTGAACAGTATTATTTATGAAAAAGTTACAGATTATTTTTAATTATTGACTGACTATATATTAATAATATTACTGACATTTCATTTAAAATTTACTGTGCATTGAATTTGATGCTTAAAATGTCTTGAACTATTTAGGTATATTGTATAGAGACTCTTATTGAAAGATCTTTTAACTTTTATTGCGCAGTTTTCACAATTATTATCGTTGAGAACACAATAACAATATTTATATTTTAATATAAAATATACTGACAGTCAATTCACAAGACATGTATCCAAAAGTCGCTGTACATGTGTTTTTTTGGGATAAATAAATCTACGTCAATATTTTTGAAAGAAACGTATAGTCCTAATTACTAAAACTTAGCGGTTGCTATTTTTAATAATAATAATTAATTTACAACAGATTTCATTAAAATAAACAAACTTTGTTATCTCAAGTAAACTGCTTAAAATTTAAGACAATGAAATCTGAACAATATTTGTATAGCAAAATTATAATAGTGTATCTTATCAAAACCATATCGGGATAAAATTTACAAAAAAATATAGCATTTGGGTAATGTTCTAAAAAATATTAGATTTTTAGGAATAGACAAAGCAGGATAAGTCTTATTCATTCTTTTTTTATTATTCATTAAAATATAACTTTTAATGAAAAACAATAAAAAAAATCTAAGAACTTAACAATACTATTCATTATAATTTTGGTTATATAATATAATAATTTTATATTTTTTCTGTTCTAAAAAAATATTATTTATAATATTTATCTCTTTGTAAATTTATGTTCTAATACCTATACCATAAAACAGAAAAACATGTGTATCTGTCTGTCACAAAAAAATTCAATGAAATTACATCGGAATACATTTTCACCGGTAGATGTATATTGCAACTAGTGAAAATTTAATTTATTTGGCAGGTGCTAGTGAAATTATGTGCTGCTCTAAGCTGTCATTTGACAGGTTTGAAATTTGTAATGAAGCGACGTAATTAGTAGTCTTTAACTGACTGACTCTAAATTGTATGGCGACACATCACATGTTAAGAACAAAATATTTCTAACGTTATTATTCACTGATATTGACCAGTGAATTTTTAAATCAATTGTTTACTATATTTTAACTGGCCTAATTAGTTAATTTATATTTATATTTGTGAAAATATAACTTCACTGAATAATACACATTCACTGTAACAGTTGCGAAACGTCTATTTGCTGTTCAAGCCCAACCTTTACTGAACCCAACTTGATCTAATGAAGATTCTAAAACTAACTATAGTTCGAACTTTCATTGGGTTAAATTGTTGATCTAGTGTGAAAATGTATTAGAATATGATTTTACTAGTGAAAATATAAATAAAAAAAACATTCATTGTAACATATGTATAAAAATGAAAATGACAGGTGGTTAATAAATGATTTGCAAATTTAATAGAAAAAAATAAGAATACATCAATTATACAAATACATAAATTTACTTTTTATTGTTTTTATTTTTAATATAAGATAAAAGTTACTTCGCTATTTTCAAACACTTTCGGAAGCGATGTTATGCCATTGCTAATAAATTTCAAGTATATAAATAGAAAGAGATTGAATTAAGCTTCATTACCAAGTTTTGATTGTTTTATAGCATTAGCCATTATCATTCTAAAAGTACCTTAAATTTCACGAACCTGTTTATTAGATACTTCTGCATTTTTATTATTAAAATATTTTTTGATTAAAAAAACACATATTTGTGATGAGAACGATTTAATGGCATTTTATTTTGGGGCAATAGCAGTTTATAAATAAAATATTCTTACTCTTTATAAAAAATTCTAATTAAATTATCTGAGTTTTACGATTCATTCTGATGATGAATGATGATTTATTCGAATCCTATCCTTACAAGACAATGAAATTTCACTAGTGGATCTTAATTGTTTAATCTCATATATTTAATCAGAATTTATTATATTAAAACAAAGAGATTTTCCCTTATTCATTCCACTCCACTTTTAAGCACAACCCCGTCGTTACCGAGCGGGTCAATTCGACCCGCACGAAAACGAAAGTCCGTAATTGAATGTGTGCGTTTTTTCTCCGCCGATTCAATTAGCTCAAACCATTTAGGTTCGCTTCCGGTCAGGGCGAGCTGCAAAAAAGTGCCATCATTTCGGCCGTTCGGTCTGATTGGACGGCGACGGTCCACAATATGCCCGACAATTTGCCCAACAATTTCCATAACGGTAAAATCGACGGAGGAAAAACCGTCGGGATAGCTCGTCGACGGCGACACCTGGTGAGCAGTTCCTGTTTTTATCCCGCTGTCGCGCGTTGTTGTAAAATTTATTCGGTTTAATATAATTTACTGATGTAATAAATTATACAGGTCTTAATAGGTTTCCTTGTTATAAAGTGTGTTCAGCTTGTTATTGTATCGATTGGAAACTGTTCGTCAAAGGATCAATTTTCAGTGTTATTGGCGTTGATATTAAAGCATTGACAGCTGCGAATAAAGTATTTATTTATTTTTTATTATAAATCTAACATAATGACTTGAAAAGTTTCTCAAATGCGTCATGATGACTAGCATACAAAGAATAATTACAAAAACAGTTATAGTGCACACCTAAAATAGATGAGCACCATCCCATACACATTTTTCCAGCTCCTCATAGCTATCGCTGAAAACATCCTTGTGCTTTGCAAGCTTCTTGAGAAGCTGAACAGCTCGTGCAAGTTTTGGTATGTATAATATTTAAATAATATATGTAAAATAATTATAAAATATCGCATTTAAACATTTTATGTAATTAATTCAGAATAATCTACTACAATCATTTTTTATGCGAAATATCTTTACTTTTTGTATGAATGAATTTTTATAATACATAAAAAATTAAAATATTATATGTTGAAAATAATAAGTAAAAAACGTTAATAAACATGTAAAACATATTTTTGATATATTGCATGTATGTATTTCTCAATAATTTCTCGAAAGGGATACAAAAAATTCATGTTTCTCTTTTAATTATTTAATTTAATTTAATTTATATTGTATTTTGAATGGTTCATAACTGCTGCAATTTAAAAAATAGTTGTTTTAATCTGCTTATATCACAGATACATATAAAGCAGGTAGGTTTTTCAATTACCACTTTGAAAACATTTTTGGCAATATAAGTTGTATAACTGAGCTTAGAAATTATGATTAGCAAACATTTTGTGTAGACTTCTTTAAACAAGCAAACAAAATAAAAATGCAAGGATGAAAGAACTTAAGAAAGGTTTAGCAAGAATTCGTTCGCCGGCTCAATGAAACAAAAGTCAAAATTTGCATGTATATGCTATATAAAATCATACGATAAGATAAGGTTATTTATTACAAAATATCATGTGATAAAAAGAGACAGTTAATCAAACACGCCTTAAATATTTTATTTATATTATATTATAAAATAATTTTACCTCTTTTTGTGATCATTTGTATTTTAATTATTAACTATAATATAATTTAATATTGACCTAAATTTTGGTAATGCTATTACTAAAAAAATGCATATTATTCGATATTCGTGCTACCTAATAGCATAATAAAGATAAATTATATTACATTTATTTTCATATTCTAGTTACTTAATGTTAATCAAATTTCTAAGATTTTTGATTAAAATCAAATTAATGTCCTCAAAAAAACTCTTATTCTAATACAAAATTATGAAAATTGGATGAACATTAAATATCTAGAATAATAAAATAAATATAATATAATTAACTTGTTGGTTCATCGTTCATAAAAAACAATATGTAGAGAATACTATTTAATAAAATATATTTAAAAACCATTGATTTTATTTAAAAACTATGGAAATAGGTCGATACGCTGAAATAAATGGATCAAGCATAATATGGGTAAATTATATTATATTTATTTTAATATTCCAGATATTATTTACATCATTTTCGATTAGAATCCGTGTATTTTAAGTACATTATTTTAATTAATAGTATTCACTACATATTGCATTATGTTATATTTATTTTATTATTTTAAATACTAAATGTTCCTCTTATTTTCAGAATATTTTTATGAAAGCCATTGTTTTTTAAGTAAATAGTATTTTCTACATATTGTATTTTTTTTCACGAATGGTATGCAAAAATAAATAGATCAAGCATAATATATGTAAATTATTTTATATATTTAATGCTGATTTAATTTCCATGATTTTTAATTACAATTAGAGTTTTTTGAGAACATTATTTTATTAAATAGTATTCTCTACATATTGTATTCATTACAGATCACAAATTAAAAAAAGATTATCTATTTATCTCATACATTATAAAATATATATATTTTGCTACAGTAAATTATTTTTTATTGAAAATCTTAAATTAAATCATTTTTAAAAAATACGAAATCTAATAAACAATATTCACGATTATATACAATTATAATAAAGAAGCAAAAGTTTACCAAAATTGAAATTAGCAGCTATTTTTTTTTTCGATAATGTTTTACTGTGTGTAAATTTATTAAATTTTATGTTCACGATTTAGCGAAAACAACTTAAGTGATTTCAATGAATCTTTCTATTAATATTAATAAAAAAATATTTTTCTTTTTAGAATAAACTTTTTTCTTAAAATTCAATAATTTTAAGTATCATTATTATATTATTTTTTACAAATCACAAATTAAATCAAGATCATCTATTTATTTAAAATACATTATAAAATAAATATATATATATATTGATATAATAAATTGTTTTTTATTGAAAATTGAATACTTTTCAACAACCTTACATAAAAACTTTTATTTAAAAATAGCAAATCCAATAAACTAAGCAACACTCACGATTTTTTAAAAACCTAGAAGCATTAATACATTTATAATAAAGAATCAAAAGTTTACCAAAATATAAATTAGCAGCTAAATTTATTTTTCAATAATATTTATTATTTGTATATTTATTTAATTTTGTGTTCACGATTTAACGAAAACTACTTTATTTTTAAATTAATAAAAAAAATTTAAATAAAATGTTGAATATCATTATTAAATTACATATTTAGATATATCGGAGACTTTAACTTTAAATTTGGTTTTTTTAATTTTATTTGCTTTGCTCTTACTCTCGTAAGACATAAATCATAAAAATCTCACATCTCTGAGATGACAAAACAATTTTTTAAAAGTCAAATATCACTATACGCAAAAAATATTTTCGCACTTCAAGAGAACCAGATAAAACCAGAAGATATTTTATTTGTTTAATTTTATTGAATTTAAATAAACTACACAGTTTTTTTTGTCCTTACTGTAACGTTAACACTTAAAGCCATCTATATATCTGATCGATCCATTATATCAGTACGTAGTATATCGAGTATTTATTCCTTAAAAATGTCAGTATTTTATATAAGCGATTTGTTTTCGATTACTTTTATAACCAATCGTATTAAATTACATAAATATATATTGCTGTATGAAATTTTTTTTAATTTTTTTTTTCATTTCACATCCGTAATTGTAATTTAGAGATTAAAATCATAACCATTTGGAAAAAGTTGCGTATTTCTATAATACATATAAGTGAGGTATCTCTGTTTGAAAAATATACACTATACAGTGTTATAAAATCAAATAAAACGTAGTTTTGAATATAAGGATTAGAGGACGTGCAATGTTCGAAACGTCAAAAGTTTTATCAAAGTATGAAAAAGTTTATTCAGGGGCGGTTATAACGTACAAGCGCTCGTCCACTCACCGTGTGTTTTGGCGCGCCGATCCGCGCTGGTTCTGTTGTTATCTGTTGTAAACATGGCTGGTGGTGCTTCTGTCATTGATCGCAGTCGTCCTTTGTTCGAGAACAGCTGGTCGATCGATGCTCGATAGCTCCTTCCGCGTGCGGGCCCCGGCCTCGGCCCCCGACCGGCTACGAGTGTCTACGGCCGGCTACGACTACTATATTTACGTACGACTACTACTCCTTTTGCTTTGAACGGAAAGAGAAAAAGACTCTTGTGTAACGAAAAATGACACCAAAACGTTTCGAAATGAAAGTGGGGTAGTTGTATATGTTGCGTCGGTTGCGGGACGGTCAGGTGGAGAGAGCCGGCGGCGGCTATGCCTTGAGCGCCGCAAGTGGCGTTGGAGGCTTTCGAGGTGGAAATGGGGGCCCGCCGCGCGTCCGGCGCCCGACGAAGCCTCGCTGACACTGAGAGGTGCGCGCGCCACGAAGGTCCGCTCCTCCGCCCCTCGCGCCACAACTCCACTGCCAATCGTTACGCGCTACAAATTCAAATTCAAAGTTTCAGCTCTTTTCAGGCCCGTAAAATAAACGGTGCTTACGTAGTTTACCCCTGCTTCAGGTGCAGGGGTACCAAAAAAAACATAAGCCTCAATCTGTCACCCTCACAAATCAATTAACATAGCTATCAAATACGTTTATTGTCGGCGATCATTTATTTAACAAAACTTCCATGACGTTAAAAGCACCATAAATAAATTTATCCACAACTATGCTTTTAATTTTTTATTTTTTTGCTGTTTTATTGCCTATCCACACCCTCTATAAAAATTAGAAAAATTAAACATATTTTTTAAATCTTAACAATAATTACTAACTTTGATGTAAATACAATAAACTTGGTTATACCAAATCTTTTATAAAACGAAATGGGTCCCATATACATATATACATATGTACATATAATATATCGATGGCTTAAAGTGTAAAATTGCTAACTCCAAACTTGACAACTTGAAAACAGGAAAATAAAACAATATCTCAAATTTGTAGTTTAATTGGAGATTTTGGAGATAGCAATTTTTTGAGAATTTGTATTTTGATTAAAGATACAAGATGACATTGCTAAGTAATTTTCACTTAAAATTAGAGTTAGTCTAAGCTATCGATATGTACATTACTAGGGGTGTCACATTTTCACAAAATATAATAAAAACTATAAAAGCAAATTAAAAATTTTCAAATCAAATATGCAGTCAGTGTAAAAGTCAGTAAACTTATTTTAATAATGTGGGTGTTTTTTATTGATACAAAATATTTATTTAATTTTTTTAATAAAGAACTAATTACTGTGTTTTTTTTTTTGTTTTTCCAAAAAAAAACTGAAAATTCTCGGGATTCTACAAATTTGCAACCCCGTCTAGGGATTGCAATAACGGGGTCCCGGTATTCTAGTCGTTTTTTAGATATTAAAATACGAATTTTGGAAATATGAAATACGGGTATTTCCGTATCTGAAACTAAAGCAAATTTGAAATGGAAATATAATTTATGTTTTATTTAATATGATAAATTTAAGAACCGCGGTGTTAAATATTCACCAGATGATCACTTCACATGATTACATCTACAATAGAAAATCTTTTGATTTGTACTTCTATCGATTTAAGAAATGTTAGAAGATTCACAAATTTTCCAAGATCACCAAAAACGATCAAAAACAATATTTTAGCAAAAAATTTAATATAATATACGGTCTTAATAAATGATTTTTGTTGTGACATCGTTAATGTTTTTACTACTTATGTAAAAATGAATTTATTAAATGTTTTCCTATATTTTAATATTTTTAACAAATTAAAAAGGGTCTACCTTTTAAAAAAAATTGAGAGCCAAAGCTAAATATGATTGCGTTTCAATAGTTCTTCAATGCAATTTTTATAAATTGGAGAATCGTTTACCGTAAAACTAAAACTTAAGATACAACAATTCATTCGGTCGACATTCGTCTACAATACATCAAAATTTGACCAGTTGTACAGGTAGAGCAAAAAAGATTTATTATTTTCCGGGCAATAGTCAGTCCCTCACCGATTGACCCCAGAGACTAATCGACTCCAAGAGCCAGCCGATATCCGGCCCTTTTCCGACCTGATTAACAAATCGTTAAGCAAATTGATCTATAGCACCGATTCAACAATGTTTATAACTATAAATATATAAAACTGTTATTAAGCAATCAACAGTATTACAACCAAAAGTCGAATATTAAAATTACGTTTCTGAATTTTTGTCCATCGTTATAGAGATAAAATATTTATAATATATAAAAACTTATAAAGCGTTTTTTTTTAGTTAGGGCAAATTAATGCTAAACATTAACATAAAGCACAAAATAACAAAAAAGTTAATGGCAATAATAAGTATTTATTCGTACTTAATACGACGCAAAAAGAGTAATGTGAATTCCGCATAGACTAGAAATTGTAGTAATGTGTTATATATGAACAAAACTACTTTATTTTATCTTTCTTGCCTTCATGGAGGCGAAATCCTTGATATATATATTTTTATTTAATAAATGTCAATTGAAAAACAGATACTCTTCAGAAAAATAATAATTTAATCTCCTTAAACGAAAATTAAAAAAACCGCCATTTTTTATTATTAATAAATATAAATTATTTTTTAATTAAAGCAGCATATTTGACTACCAGAGTTTCACTTACTCTTGGGCTATTTTCATGTTAACCGCTTTGCAGAATTCGAGTCATTTATGCAAGATGGATCACCGGCTAACCTGAGGCGTTTATTTATTGTATTTATATACTTTCCAGCGTATACAATATACACTGTTATATTTGGTGAATGAAAGTAATAATAACAGACTTCTACTTATTTAAAGAAAATCAAACACCGTATCTGTGTTTGATGAATTGTCTTGACTACACACCAGCAGAACTAGATAGGCTTCTGAGCTCTGAAAGAATGTTATTTTTGATCCTGTTTTTGTATTATATTATTTATTCAACATGGCCTGGACTTTTATTATGTTTTTGAAGAGTGTGCCACATTTTACATGTATCTAAATCGTCTAAAACTAATTTATGGTTTTTAGCATTTTCTGAAATAACAATTATATCATTTACTTTTCGAATATTATTTATTCCTCTGCCGGAACGTAATACTTCTGTTCGATCCTCGGGTACTGCATTGAAAATTAGTTCCGGGTATAAATTAAAGAACATCGGCGACAACACGCAACTTTGTCTTACTCACTTACGTTTGAATAATATAAATTACCTTTCATGCGAATTATAAATAAATAACGATTTATTGCACTAAAGCAATATTTCATCAAATAGAATTTTCCTGATTTTTTTTTAAACATAACTATCATATATATTATATATTATATATATACGATTATTGAAATATAAATGGAGTTGAATAAAGATAAATATATTTTTTACTCAACTATTATTTATCATATTTAATTTATTTAAAATCATTTTAAAAATTGAAAACCGCTGGGCTCTTATAAACTAAATTGTTATAAAATAGTTAATTATCGCCTATAAATGAAGGGTTTTATTTTATGATGTGGAACTCTGAAAATGCTCATAAATGAACATCTTGCATTTATATGTTGGCAGATTCACAGCATTTCTTTTTATTATTTTTTTTTATACATGTACGGTGATCGATAACTTCAAGAAAATAAAATGTGAACATTTGTATTTTTGCTTGCTGATGTTTAGCCCGTATTATTTGTAACTCACATTTTTACGTATATTTAATCATATATAATAAGATTCATTGATCCCACTTATGATTACTATATTTCATTGAAGAAAAACATGCATAGCACTTTTTAATCTCCATATACAATTTTCTACATTAAAAATCTGTTTTTCTAAAACTGCTTGATTTATTGTTGCATCTGGACTTTTTATATTGTCCTTATGTTCTGACTGGCCTATTTTTAAACATTAAAATTATATTTTATAAATCTTATTATGATATATACAATGCAATGATGTCCATAATTTATATAATAAACATAGTATTTTCAGTGATTGAACTTATTTTATATGTATTCCTACCCCTGATGCTGTCATGCAAACCCAGACCATAACGCTTCCGCCATTATATTTGACTTTAGGTACTACGCAATCAGCTTGATAATCTTCTCTGACTCTTAGATACACGTGTACTACACCAGGGGCGCAAAATCTTAAAAAATGATTATAAGTATGATTATTTTTAAAGTTATTACTTTAATATTTTTTTTATTTAAACTAATTTTAGTTTAAAATTATCTTAAAGTTGAATTCATCGGACCTAATTACTTTCGCCCAATTTTCAGATGTACAATCTCGGGGATTTCGGGCCCACTCTAACCTTTAAGTTTTATTCATTTCTGAAAACCACGGTTTGTGCCTGGCTTTCTTTTTCTCACCGTCCGTTTATCCGGGAGTCTTTTTCTCACCGTCTGTGAAAAAATGGATGGCCCTCCGCTTGTAGAGACTTCCACCTGCCATAATAATGGTGCAACATTATTATGGCCAAGGCTGTATATTGATGACATATGTTGTAAAAATCACACATATCCAAAATAGCATGTAATGATAAGAATGTGTCAATAAAATTTCACTGTCAAATTGAAATGAACATTAAAATATTCTACAAAATACTTCACTGTTTTAAATATCTGTCAGAAAAGAAAAGTTGGCCTCTGAAAATAACAGAGAAATAAAATAAGTAGATAAAGATGGTATATTATCCTAATAAATTAATATAAACCATACAATTGCCTGCCTTTCCTTTAAAGTGGACGATTATGGAATTAGAAAATTGCTAGGTGTGATGAAAAAATAGCGACAACATTAGTTTTTATCATAAAGTATTCATTTAATCTTTATAATAATATGTTGGCAATGCCTTCTTTAAAGTTATCCTCATCAGATACATATAATACAGTTTCATCATTTCTTTCAATCCGCAAAACATTTGTGATATGCACTATTGGTTTTTATCTTTTACATGTTCGCAAAATGTTATCCTCTCGGTGTTTTCTTTGTCTGAGAAAAATCGCAGTGTGAATACGATTACTGCAGCGTCACGACGGTGTCGATTGTGCTAAAAAAAGTAGTAATTAAATTGCTGCGTTATCGTGGTGCAAAATCCAAGAATTGTTTGCTCGCAAGTATAGTTGCTTTTTTTGAATTACCTCACGCGAACAGGGTAAAACTAAAAAGAAATACCCTTCCACGGTGGTATGAATTCGTAGTCAAATTTACTGTTACAACTTGTAACAAACAACAAGAAGAGCCTTTACATTCGATTAAAATTTACGTGCATCTTGTCTTGGTTCTTCAGGGCCTTTTCATCTATACGTATATATAAAAAACATGTACAAGACATATTCACAAAGTAAATATAAAAGGCTAGTAAAAATGGAAGTGGTGTTCCGGCGTCTTATTGGCTGCAAAGTTGCTCCTCTTAGACCGCAAAACCCAAAAGTATAGTAAGTTAATAAGTCAATAAGTCAATCCCAATATTAGACGATTTAGAAATATTATTTTGCTTTTTTATCCTAACTAAAAACAGTTTGTAACAAACGAACCTAAATGCTATTGTTTTTCATTTTTAGTAATATCAAAACTTTCTGGAAAATAAACACAAGATCATTTTAACATCAAATTTCTTCAATCAATCCGCTTTTGACAAATCACAAAAGTTGCCAGAACAGACAGCCGCTTTAAAAGTTTCGCGAGGATAGTGAGTGGAAATTGTAACGCAACCACTGTTCCGTTACAATCCATCACTTTTGAAAGAGGGCCGCCGGGCTCTGTGATGTGCAATTGTCCCGTTGCAAATTGCGAGCGTACACGATGCCTGCGATTTTTGTCTAAGGTGGCACGCGAGCGCGCAAAGTTTTCGCAACAAAAGTGTCAATCTGTACCATGGCACGCGATACGCCCGCCTCCGGTGGCAATTAATGGCTACAATTAGACCCCGTCGCCGGAATAAGTTACTTTTTATTTAACCTTTTCAAGGTCTGAAATACTCTAAAATACACCTCGTAAAGTTCTTGAATGAGAAACATTCACTAATTAAATACAATTTAGTAAAAAGCAATATGCCATTCTAAAGATGTAAAAAGCGGATGTTTTGATTCCATGAAAATTATTATATTATAATATTTAAAAACAAAATGATTTCTTTCCAATTATGTAACGTTTTCTACCCAATGGTATGTAAAGCCATTTGAACTATTTCTTAAATTTAACACTATATTTTATAAAAAGAATAGCTAACGATATTTTTATGACGGGTAATGTATGACATAACCTCGAAAATTATTATCATATTTTTTTCAATAAATTAGGATTTAATTTTAATTATTTTATTTTTTACCTTATTTTCCCACAGGACAAAAAAATTAAAATATCAATGGAGGACACTAAAAATAAAAATGTTGTTGAAAAAATTGCTGTTGTAGCTAAAAACTGGAATTTTTGTTCAAAATCCGGGGAAGATAAAAGAGGACAGATTACCGCAAGAGCAACCTGTCCTCCTTTATCCTAAAATATGTCATCTCGGATTTTTTGTTTGAGGAGGATAAATTGCTGTAGGAGCTAAAAAAATAAATAATTTCAAAAATGTATTCATAGGTCATCTTTGAATTTTTTAGGAGAAATTGCACCGGGACCTCATCAAAAAATGTCTTCTTGGATTTTTTTTGTTCAAGGATAATCCTACTCAAAGATGAACGTCTAGTCAATTTAGGTAAAAACATGTTAAACATGTAGTTTAAAACATTCTTTCTATAAATGACTTGACTCTCGTATAAAATTGCAATTATCAAGATATTCACCTTGTTAGTTCTACATATTCTCAATATTTTTCAACAATGCGATTGTGTTTTAAAAAGCACAGCAACCATAATTTCATGAAATATCAACTTTACAAATAACTTCGTCCATAACGCCTTTTTATATTTTTCATGCATTGATTCTGCATAAAACTACAAAAACCAGTACCTGCATATTCATCGTCGCTGATGTGCGTCTGAAGGGGAACTAAAATTAAAGGTAACATACTGAGATAATATATGATTTCGCATTAAAACGCCAATTATGTAGCAATAATAAGAATAACAATCTATCCAATAAAAGTTTATTTTAAAAATATTTCATTTCAACATAGCAACTACAGGAACATACCGCATTAAACTAGCTTTGTCTGAATTTTATCTTATCCTTCATCGAGTATGTTCTTTATCAAAGTATTTTGGATGCTCCAATAGAAACATTGCAATATAAAATTGATTATAAGTGAAGCATTTATTTCTCAAGTTAAAACCTGCCACATTGAGCGACCCTCTTTATGACTTAATTATTGTCATGACGAAGGCAATACGAATTAAGAATTAAAGCTGCTTAAAGCAAAAAGGCAAATCCAAAGTTCGTTATAATTTTTAGCCTATTAACAGTATGCTATTTAAACATTTTTAATAATTTAATGAAAAAAACGACATATTTCTTTCTTAGAAAAACAATAAGACAGATGTCTATTGAGTACTTTTTAATTTTCATAGGATAGAAGGAAAGGAATAGAATAAATAATGCCATTAAAAATGATACATATATACGCGATAACATGTTAAGTGTATTTTACACAAAAAATACAATGGAACATTTATATTTGGAACTCTATATAATATAATATTATATAATAGCAGCATGTAAGTTCAACATTGCTAATTCTAATAATAACTTCATACATTGCAGTGTATCAAACACACGTAAACAGCATATATTACATGTACATGATGTAAACCATTACACTATCAAATTCTTTCAAAACTGTACTAATAATAAAAATCATCTTGTTTTTTACACATTATTCTTACACTTTCTAATTTGCATGTCCTAAATAACAGAGAATCATATAGTAATCAAACATAGTGTAATCACATTTTAACATTGAAGCAAAGTATTCAACAAATCTCTTACACACACAAGGAATGATTCTGTCTATATATTATTCTTTTAAATCATGAATTTATACACGTGTATACATTATACAACTTTATACATTTTAAAAATTAAACTCATTGCACATACATATGTACAGTTTTGAGTCGTAAGACAAAAGCATTAAACGTATTACAGGCATCAAAATTACATTATACAATGTAATATCAAAAGCTAGTAAACAATTTGTAGCAACCACACAAGTTGAAAAAATTAAAATATACATTATATATTATATAAATTTTGTCTGATTATACATAGTATTCGTATAGTATATCATAATATGTAGTAGATTATATAACAATAAGTAATGAATTTACAAAGAGACATACAATGTTTGGTCATTAATTAACGAGTGGAGATTCATTACAGATGTCTTCAAATTACGTTAACAAGTATCGATGTATGAGTTGATTACTTACGACAATAAAATAATATAATATAAAATAAAACTATATTGCGATTTAGTGTTTTTATATTCATAATTTTAAATGAATATGATGAAATAAATTGAACATAAATATCTTTGAGTGGTTAACTCAAAAAAAATTACATTCAACACCTTGTCTCGTAAAGACCGCTTTTTCCTATGTATCTGACCCATTTTATAACATCATGGTCGGAATAGTTGAGTTTGGGCTCAAACACCTTCAAATAGCGCACCTAAAAATTAAGTAATCATGTTATAAATAGATATACAATAGAATATAAACCTCACTTTCCTCTATTATAATTATTATTCATATTTAAAAGTTAAAACCAAACGTATATAGCGGTTTTCTGCTGAAATCGTTCATTACTAAAAAGAAGCACACCCTCCATAAGTTATGGAAATAGTCGGGTCATCCATCTGCTTTAGAGGAATTTGTCATTAAGAATGAAACGAAATTATTAAAAATCATAAAGCATTTTAAAAAATTCATAAACACTAAACGCGCTGATTGGTCAACGCCATCTAATTGCTTTTCTTCTTGTACTTGGTCTTCTATATTAAGCATAAGTAAATTGACTGTTTACATTTTAAATATGGGTTTGAGAAATTGAAGACGGTGCGGTGCATTATTCTAGGTCTGATTGGGTTCCCAACAGGGCCGGCCCTAGATTATTTGTCGCCCCAGGCAAAAACTAAATTTGCGCCCCCCCCCTCTATTAATACTTTAATAACTCGTCACATGATCGCAAAAATATAATTCAAATTAAAGTAATTTAATATTATATTTGACACCATACTATTTTTTGCAATTGTGGGTGGTATTTAAGAATTTGTAGTTTTATTTTCGTCGCGATTCTTTATGCGTGAAATAATCTAAAGAGTGTACAGTAGTGTATACAAAAAAATAATATCAGATTATATTCTTTAACAATATTGTTTGATAATTTTAAGTGAATATTGCGCCTTTATTTGGTATCACGGCGCCCCACAATATCTAGCGCCCCAGGCGATCGCCTGTACTGCCTGCCCCTCGGGCCGGCCCTGGTTCCCAAATCATATTTTTAATCTGATTCTCAAGACGTTATAATTTTCTTTAATATTTTATGATTTTTTATTTTTATATACTATGTATAATTGACGATCGTGACACATTGGGTTAATCTATTAGGTCTCAATTTAAATAAATAAATTAAAATTCATTAACCCTTCAGGCTCGTATGCCTAAAACAGATTTTCAGTCCCAGGGACGTCATATTTTTTTTTAATGGAGATAAAGATAAAATTCATATTAATATTTGAGGTTTTTCAAAAAAATTGTCTACTTCATGGCGTTTTTTTGAAATTGTACATCAGTTTCACTCGATGTACAATTTCTGAATCTGAATCGCGATCTTTTGATGATTCTAATAGTGGTTTTTTCGAATAAGATGCCATTTTGAAGAAACCATACATATGTATAAAAATCCGAAAAAAAATAATACTTAAAATAACCTAATAAACATCATTCTTTATGGGACTTGAATGTGTCAAAAACTGGAATCCTTTGTGTATGCCGACAAGTTGGGGTCGTTATTTTGAAAAAACGATAAATTGAACATTTTTTCGAATAAAATTTATTTTACATCTAAAGCTTGAATCCATTTTTTATAGTAATCAAGTTATTTGAACGAAACTATTGTTCTTATAAGTAGATGATAAAACAGGGCACTATTTTCTTCCGTCCATATGTGCGGGATTTTTAATGGGGATTTTTGATGGGCGTGCGGTGCACGTTATACGTGCTTGAAGGATTTTTTATGCGCGTGCGGTGCACGTCATACGTCCCTGTAGATGGTTTTTGATCCTCGTGCGGTGCACGTCATACGTGCCTTAAGGGTTAACTGTATTTACACAAAATATATTTACCTTGAATCCTGATGGCGCAAATGGCACTTCAAAGTTCATAGATATTGGCGGACGAGTCCATTTCTTTTTGGTGTCAGTTTCGAGAAGCTCAATTTCCGCTGAAAGCTGAGTTTCTTTCATACCAGCCATACGTTTAATTCTGAAAAAACCCAATTAATATAAAATTCTTAAGAGTAAAATATATATCCAACTTTTAAGTGCATACTTCCAAACGATGGCATTTTCGGACGCCTTATACTTGGCCTTGCCCTTCAAACAGATGAGTTGAACTCCGGACGTGTTCAACGGCGTCGGAATCTTAACTTCGATCTTTTGACCAAGTAGAGACGGTTTGAAGTTGCTCTTTAACACCACTTTGACTTCCATCTTGGTGCGACCGACTTCGCGAACCAAAGGAATCACACGGAACGGAAGTGAAATATCTTTGGTTGTGCGATATCTGCAACAATTAATTTATAAGTCTACATACCTCACAATTTAAATTATATATATAATAATTTAAAACATACCTCATGAGTTCAAATTCTCCGTCTTGCGGAATAAACGATATAGAATGCTCTGTCTCGAACTTGCTCAATTTAACGCACTGGTGGAACTGACAATCGTCTATCACGACTACTGGTTTACCAGTACGCGCTGCGTCATTATCTGTATTGCCAGACAATCCGCCTGTAAAATAATTCAATATTAAACATACATTTATTAATAACGAATCTATTTAAGAGACTGAATAAATACCGTTGCCTTTTCCTTTCGCTTCCATCACAATCTTATCGTTAATTCCAAACTTGCACTCTGGCATACCGGACAGGAATGCTTTCATTACGACTTTACCGGCCACGTGAGCCGATAATACTTGACCTGTTCAAATAATTCTATATTAGATCCATAAATCAATAATATATAAGTCTATTATATTATATATAATACCTTGCGGTGACATGAGCAGATTGACATATTCGAGAACGTCCAAGAACAACTCGTTCCTGCGATATTTGATTCCTTCGCGTCTCCATCCGATTTGTCCGGTGACTTGAGAAGTGATTTGAGCTTGTTCCTCCTTCGAAGCAGACTTGATGCCTTGTTGAGTTATGAACGTCTTCAAAACTCCAGTGTCCGAGTTTTGCGGATAGCCGAAATCCAAGATTTCTTAATATATACAAAAAAATATAATTACTAAAACGATCGCAAAATATATTAACAATAACAATAAAAAATACCATCGAGCAATTCGTAGATCAACACAAAGTTGTTCTTGATGTTTTCTTCAGATATTTTACCGAAGTACGATTGCATGACTTCGATGATCTTTAATAGGAATTCGAATACCATAGCAGCGTTAACATTTTGCTTAGTCACGGCAGCAAGCCAAATATTAGCCCTCTAATAAAAAAACAAAGTTAATCATTATAAATAATATATAAATATATTTTTTAATTATATACGCACTTTGATGTGAAAGAATGACGTCCGAGCTATATTCGTGACTGGCGAGCGAACCTGCTGCCGAGCATGGATGACATTGACGCGAAAAGCGTCCACGGCATTCCTGCCGATGTCATCTCGGTAAACTCGCGAGATGAGCACCTCTCCCTTATGGTTGTACACAAACAGCCCACCAATCATCTTGGTGGCTGAAAAGCACCTGTTCAACAGCAAATAATAATCATAAACTTCAGTTCAATGACATGTTCATGCATTAATCAATTTTATAAAGTTTAAGTGTGAATCGCTACGGGTCAAATATTAATATTATTTTTTTTTCAGTAATTGTATATTAAAAATCCTAGAAGTATCTAATTTGTATAGACTCTTAAAATTATTGTATTTACCTACACATCATTAAATTTCAGTGTAGAAAACAACACTTGCACAAAACTTATAATATCAAATATAAACTCAATATTGTATTATTTTAAATAAGAATAAAACTTAGGCATCTAAAAGTAAATAATAATTTTAAATCAACATTTACACTTTCTGTTTAACAAAGAATTTCTAAAAAATATTGAAAATAACTGTATTTAACAACACAAATTAAATGTTACACTATAGAGATAAAATAAACTTAAATCATAACAATATGAATAGTTTAATTTACGCAACACCCACATTTACGATAATGAAAAAATACGGTCTAAATTTGCATTTGACCATATTTTAATACCATAACCAACTGTATTTGTACAACAGATTAGATAGAACGTTTCAGTAACAGATATGCGTTAATCGTTGAACTGCAAAACTCGCTATCAACGAATTTTATCATAACAACAAATAAAATATGGTAAAAGATTATATTATGCTTTATTTTGCTCAATTGCTTTTAAGAAGCTGTTGTTTAAATAAATTTAAATATTATAAAATTTACTTATCATTGAAAAATCAAATTAAAAACTAACAAATATCATATTAATATGTAAATGGAAATTTTCAATTATTGATAATGCACTATGCATTTAAAGTACATAGACTACCAGTAAAAAGTTTACTAAATTCCCAAAAAGCCTTGTGGGAACGACTACATAATGAGTGATCTAACATATCAATCACTACGTTGAAAAATTTAGAATGCCAAGAATAGTTACGGCCGTATTATCCAATAGTAGATTTTTTTAAATACTATTTACAATTCTAATTTCAAGTTTAATGATAAATAAATATTTGCTTTTTCATAATTTATATTAAGAATATCAACAAAAAATAGTTTTGTCCAAAACTTTTGATAAGTAATGTATATAGGAGGTGGTTGTTAAATACATATTCAGGTCGAAATTGGTAATTTATATATCGGTTCCGCAGTATTACTTACACAAGTGTGTATTAAACAATATTTTGGGTAATATGTAAATTTCAACTTTTTTGTTATCGCAATAGTGAAACATTCTATATATTCAATACATATATGCAGCAGTTGTATAAAAATGATTTAGAAAAATTCTTATAATCATCCGTGACCTTCCGGTATAATCTGAGAAATATGATTATATGGCATTTTTGTAAAAATAACAAGTAAGACATTCAAGTAGGTCATTACATGTGCCAAGAAGTATGTGTCAATATAAATACTTACATAAAAGAACAAATGAACATTAATGTACTCACAGAACCATGAAAATTGACATCGTATTTAAATTATTACATTAATGAAATATATCATAGATATTAAAAAAACAATACTTAAATATAATTCTATTGTTAAGTTAATATATTTAATTAAATTAGTGCATTATCACATCGCTCAAAATATGATAAAAAAATATTAAAAAGTCATAGCGGATATTACTATCAGCATCAATAGAGTACAAACACAAAAATGTAGCATAATCGTTCTGGTCGAATAAAAGTGAAAATGATGACAGAAAATCACGCCGTTATTTGTGAAAGTATTAAAAGAATTTAGGGTGTTTCTTGCGTAAATTGATAGGGCGCCCATTAGTGATTATTTGGGCCACGTCGGCGGGGCGGGGCGGACGCCGCGAATAGGTTATGTTATAGCTGAAATCGAAGGGTGAGGAGATTGCGGAAGGTATTTACCCAAGAAACGGGGCGTCAGGGGCTGGGCTAGTGGCCCTCGCCCTTCCTAGTGTGCGCCGCCCGGCCGCCGACTCTTGTCAAAGTCGAGTGTTGCCAGCCTAGAAAGTCAATCGTGATCGACCTATCGATGGACCTGCGTTGTGGCAATATTTTCTCATTTATGCAATACGCTATCTTAACCCTTTCACCGCGACTGACATTTTTGCGCGTCGTTTCGAAATTTTTTTATATGTGGGGGAGCACCTATTTATGCCATTAATTATTTAAATATTATTTTAATAAATTAAGGTGTTTTTCAACTATAAATTATATAAAAAAAAAGATAACAAATTTCAAAAGTTCATAACACTTTTAGGTACTTTTATATGAGTCATCCGTGGTCAAAGGGTTAAAAGTGATATTATCCAAAAAATAACCTGTAAATCAAAATTACATATTTTATATAAATACAAATAAAATATGCGCTATATGTTATTTGATGATAAAATAATCAATTGGATATTTTTTAAAAATCAGAAATTAATAATAAATAAATAAAACATAAAAAGCATATCAATAGCTTAAAGCAGCGCTGTCCAACTTTTTTTAAGCCGCGGGCCATTTTTCTTTAGCAAAGATTTCGGGGGTCGAAGAGGATGGTAAATGAAAAATCAGTTAATGTCAATTCAAAAGTTATTTTATTTATATGAAAAAAATAAAGGCAAAAATAACACATAACTAGAAATAATTTTTATTAGTATTTTTAATATTTAGTATTATAAAAAATGTTTCCGTATTTTAATGAATGATGTGTAATTCCGAACACAATCTTCTATTTTCTTTCACACATGTCGCGTCAAATATTGATTCTGACAAAGTTTTGCTCCGCAATGTTTGATGAAAATTTCGCTGTAAATTGCACAGATCGCGGGCCGAAAAAAAGTTTCGCTGGCCATATGCGGCCCGCGGGCCGCCAGTTGGAAAAAAGCGCTCGCTTAAAGCATAAATTTGCTAGCTCCACTTTTTGGTGAAAATGACTTAACAATGTCATCTTGTACTTGTAATCGAAATCACAGAATAGAGAATACCTAGAACAGCCGTTGCGTAAAAATACGCATATAAAAATTGAGACCGTTTGCAGCGCCAATTTGACTTGGATGTTTAAAGCCTGAATTATTACTTACAGGACCGTACTTGTTTACATCAAACATATAATTTTTTAAGAGAAAATAATATACATAATAGTTTTGTCATTATTATAAATATTTTAAAATTAAAATATATAAATGTGACTTACAAAATACGTAATATTAAATTCTGTAAACAAAATATAATTATATACTAGTTTCCGATGCACTATCGTATTTCGTTTGAGAATATCAATAAGGTATATTTAATTTAAATTTAAAAATTTAATACAACTCAAAATTAATTAATTTTCGCTATATTATTATATAAGATTCGTAAGATTTAATAGTATTGACAAAAATAACTAAAAAAAATTGTCAAACTTCCTAAACTACAATATCCTATATCATAAACATACAATATTTATGGTGTAAGATATTGTAATATGTACTGACAAACATCATTAACTGCAAAAACTCATTACTGAAATATACCAATTTTAAATATGTATGAGATTTTGTTAAATATCTACTTGAGTGATTTTTAAAAAACAGGCTGCTGATATCTAGTAAATCAAGACTATTGTTTGACAACAATTTTTTTGTAGGTGTCGATTTTATAAAAACTGTAGTTAGCTACTTTTGTCAGTATTGATACGATTTAAACGCTACATGTAAATATCTAACAAATAATAATAATCTTTCCAAAATTACCTATTATAATAATTACTTTCGATATTTATTAAAGTTTTTCTATAAAATGTATTCTAACATCTAAATATTTTTCAGAAATTACTTTAATTAGTTGTATGAAATGGTTTTCCATTGGAGATTGAGCAAACATGTGATCATATAGACTTTGAAAAATACATATATATATAAAAGATTTTAATATCATATTGACAATTTAGTTTTTATTTAATTTTGGACACAAACTAGACAGTATACTATCGAAGCAATGTGTACAATTACTTGAATCATACATTTAAATTACTAAATTAAAATAACTTTTCACTCTTCTACAGCAAAATTATGCTATACAGTAATTCTTAATTTAAGAGTTAAAACTCATATTTTTCGTGCTTTACATTAAACTAATGAACAAAATGATGCAATTTGAGTTTCTTATGTTGGCAACATTGTAAACCAGGCAGCCGTCAATAAATACACATGATAAACGCGTTCAAATTGTCAAAAACATCGATTTTTTTAAATATTTATTTATGTAGCTATATTTTTTGGTCTTAGCAAAATTTATTATACAGATCATTGCTTCTTCGTTTAAAATACATAAATTCAGACTACTTGTAGCGGGTAATTTTAATAATAAATAGCTATTTTTATTATTATATTCGTATTTATTAGTCAGACAAAGCTAAAAATAATCTTTTTAAACATATTATTTTTTATGCTCGTTAAGCAATGTGTTTTGGCCAATAGAAAATTAATATATAAAAATTAAAGCCTGACAAGTAAGGGGACGTCTCCCGAGTCATGTGCTCACACTGATCTCATACAAAGGCCAAAGTCTTCTAATTCCATGGCGTCTTCCAGTTTTAATGCACCCGAAGTGTCACCGAGAGAGGATCTGGTGAGTGCTTTAACTTTACACGTTCTAGATTTTGTATTTTGACCTATGAACCGAAAACTACTTTAATATATTATGGACACATAAAAAAACATGACGTCTATGTATTTTGACACAACCGCACACACTAGGAAAACGAAATTGTCGATTTAATTGTTTGTTTTCCTCAATGTTCGCGAAAATATATTAAGGTTGATCTCTATGCGGTAAAACTTTGTTACGTATTTCGCATCGAAAAGAAATTAATTCACGTTGAGCTTCATTAAGTATTAACACACGTTCAAAACGCGAACTTTGCCCACCATGCTTTGCACAAACGTTGTGAAATTTACATAAAAATATGCATATTTCATACTCAGTTTTTATCATTCGATTGAAAGTCGTCGAACAATGGAGATTTACCATGTAATATTGATAAAAGTACACTTGAAAGAATATATTTTATCGTATATTATCTATTTTAGATATCGACGGCCGTCAAGTTCCTCTCGAATCCAAACATTCAGAGAAGTTCTTTGGAGAAGAAGCAGAACTTTCTCCGCTCGAAAGGACTGACCGAAAATGAGATCCAAAAGGCTTTCGAGCGAGGCGCCGCTTTGTTCACCGTTCCGATGGCTTCCGAACTGTTTATGTTTAAACATTCCAGAGTTGCGTGGCTCAGAGAGATATTTCTGAACGTGTTATTGTTCGGAGGACTTAGTTATTCGCTGTATTGGATCTACAAGGTATATTTATTATTTAATAATAATTTTTAATCGATTTTATATATCGTATTATATATCATTATTTAGAAATGGATCGAATCGCTTCTGTTTGGAAATCGAACCAAACGAAAATCTACAGAAGAGCGTATTGTAGATTTAAAAAAGTCGATCGAGACAATGATGAACGATTTGAAGCAAGAAATTATCACCGTCAGATCTGAAGTCGACCGTCTCAATAACATTCAAACGTCTAACACTGTAACTCGTGGACAAATAGAGAACCTTAAATCTGATATTGCTTCCGTCAAGGGGATTTTGCTCAACAGGTGCGTATCTTTATAGCGTTTGTAATAAATAGGTTATGCTAACTTATATACATATTCAAATAAAATGTATTTACCAGTACGATAAACTAGCGGTATAGATGGTGACTCATACCCTATTACTTGGGTTCGTATCCTATATGAACTTTTGTGTTTTTAAATTTTTATCATGTCTATGAAATTGGAATTAGTATTTATTAAATAATTATAATTCCTACAGATCATCACAGATTAGATTTCACCTTTTATTATTTTCAGATCTAGATTTTCATTACGTTGCTATTTAACATTGAATTATTTTGAGTGATATGTGCATTTAAATAAATACTTTGTTCCATAAAACGTATTTTTTAATATTTAATAAAATAAAATTTGTGCATTTATGTAAGGTAAATCTTCGAAAAAGAATTCATTGCCGATAGTTATTCATAAGGTGTTCACTGTTCTGTCTAACTGTAATGCACAAACAATTCGTTTTATGGAACCATTATTTAATATATTGCTCATTTAAATTGTCTTCTTTTTGTAATCTCTAGGATGAATATTGGAGATAATTAATTCAAATCAAGCTAAGTCGTACATATTAGGTATAAAAAAAATCTGTAATAATTCAGCTAGAATAGAGTATAAAATTAAAAAACAAATCGAGAGTTTGTCCTGTTGAGCAATATTTTGTACCTTCCCCTAAGTGCGATTTATTTTACAACTACAATGTATTTTTGCCAAAACAATGAAGATCAGCTGATTATTAGTGATTTATTGGGAGTTTCTTTCATCGCTGGTATAACTTTCTACCTAGAAGCTCAATAAGTCTGTCTGCCTCAAAACCATTGCTATAACACAAAAGTTGTGGCAAATTTAAAAAGATGACTAATTCATATTCATTGTGAATTCAGTGTTACTTTCTAATTTTGTTCTTTGGTAGATTAAAATTAGTAATTATTACAATTATAATTCAAATTTATTTTCCTAGCTTTTCGTAATCTCATAGATGATAATCCAGGCTTTCTGTTAATGTTCTAAAAAGGAGCTCATGTGTAACTCAACAGATTACTATTATTAACACCTAAAGCGCCGTACTTCAAAGCGTCAAAGTTGTATTATTATCTTTAGTTATAGCTTCCTGTTATATATTAATTTATTTTTATCTATAATAGAAATAATAGATCATTTCCATGAGATCTAATTTTCTCTATACGGTCTTCGTATTCGACAAAATTGGAATTATTTTGACTGTTTCAAATTTATTTTGTTATTGTCTACATATTTTTCAATTCGCTGTCGAAAAAGGCAAATCTTGATTGATATTATTTATGTATTTAGAAATAAAATATTTTAAAACAACCGCTTGATTGTACAGAAATATTGCACCCTGAATAAACTTCACTCTTAGTGGAATTAAAAATATCCATGGTCATTTTAAACACAACATTGTTGCGACTGAGTGTGTTGGCATTTTACTAGCTTTGCCTCTATCTGTATCGCAGATAATTAATTGAGTGCTGCAGGATTGATTGGTGTTATGAAATAGTTTTTCAAGAATAACGGGGAGTGCCACAAACTTGAAGATGTATAAAATACTTTTCAGAAATCAATTTCCGGCGTTGAGAACTGAACCTCCATCGATTCCGGCATGGCAATTGCAAAGCCAGCAAGCTAGAAACGATTCCAGTCCGCCTCACAGCGACCACGAAAAGGATCCGAAAGAGCATGATGATGACATTCTGCGAGTACGGGGAGACAGGAGCGAGTCCGAAGAAGGAGGATCCCACAGTAGCGAGGGCGAAGTTGTCACCAAAAACAGCGATAGCAGCTTGGAGATAATGTGAGGCGAATCGGTTTGAACTCATTTTCATGTCGTGTGCAGCATCATTGTCATTGGTAGTTGAGCTTTTTTTCTTTATAATACATAATTTACTCTTATGCTTTTTGTTTTTGTTAAGATAAAATTATTTAGGTCGTTTATGACGTGATACTTAAATTGTTTTATCTTGCTTTTTGTTTACCACACTATTGTTATTATTTTTTGCTATATGTTTTCATAATATCCTTATGTTTTTTCTTGTGAATATTAATAAAAAGTTATTATTTAATCCAATACTCTTGCATACATAGCATAATATATGGATTGTCGAAAATGTAACAGATCAAATTTCAGTTCAGATTTTATGTCATGACTCCATATTTTTTAAGACGATGTACATATTTATGACTATTTGACTGATTTAAAAATATATATTAACTAACTAGCAGTCCGAGATTAAAATTTAATGATATAAACCTGTGAATATTTTGAGAGAACAAATGTCAAAGCAATTTATAGTAACTGTTTCTTTCGTAAACAAACTCATAAGGGTTTACTAGTTTCATTTTTGATGTATGAAAAATTTGATCCACGCAGGACGTGCGTGATATTTTATTCAGGGTCCTAATATGCAACTATGCAAATTTTGGAATGGATTGGATTTAATATATTACAAATTTATATCGGAAGGTATTAATGTTTTGAATAATTCTAAAGAATAACGATGCAAAATTCAGACTGATATATTTTCAAAATTGACATTTTCGATTATTTCTTTCCTAACAAATTTGTGTGCTTTTTAGATAAGTTTTTGTGCTATCCTATATACATCATTTTAAAAGAAATTTCTTAAATATACTCCTTCTTAATATATGCTAAATATATTGCTTAACATCATACAATAAACATATAACTGTTTATTTTATATTAAATCATATTTTTCCTTATACAGTGGTGCCTTGACTTAAGAGTTTAATTCGTTCCATGACTGAGCTCCTAATTCAAATTATTCTTATGTCAAATCGATTTTCCCCATTGAAATGGAAAATACGTACTACCTAAATTAATAATAGTTTTTTTGTAAGTTATGCAATACGTTTTTTTGCTCATATCTCAAAATACTCTTAAGTCGAGGTTCCACTATACTTCAAACTGAAACTCTTTAATAATAATCAAAAACAATTAACTTTGTTTCATTCTTTTTTCATCAATATTAATCTTTACTCTATATGATATTAAATTTATTAGTTTTTTGTTCATATATTATATTTTATTTTTATTTTTTAGTGTACCTGAGTTGAATGCGCGTGACATATATTAACCCTTATCCGGATAACATGGTAACAAATAACCCTATCAGTCTTTACGGCTCGACCATTATGATTATAAGTGATCGTTGACGATGTAATTTTATTTTTGTTATTTTTTTTGTAATAACTTGATTAAAAAAATAGAAACTATTACGATGTGATGTTGATTTATTATGTATTTTTCTCATCAATATAATATTTATTTAGTATTGTGTCGATTTTTTATTTTATTATCTTTTAAAAGACAGTCAATGGCAGGTTAAGGGTTAATATAACACGTTTAATGTTGTTATATTGCATTTTTTATTTTTAAGTTGAAAATATATATATATACATATACTTTATATGGCTACCCAAAATTTAATTATAATGTTAATAATATTATTTATCTCGTTTATAATGTTGTAAAATACTCAATATTATATAGTTAGTATTGCTAATGGAAAAAAAAATTATTAAAAATATCGTCAACTTACTTACAACCACGTTTGTCATTTAATGTTTTTTACACAAAATGGTATTTAGATTGTGTGAAAGAATCTATAAAAGTTTAAAGAGATTTATGTATGCACTTGAGTCAATTATTTGTAATTTTTTTCACATGCGTCAGAAGGTTTCCAAAACTCGTGTAAAATTGTTTTTGCCTTATTCATTTGCTTATCATCAACAAACTGAAATAAATAAATACACGATATAGTAGTCCATCATACAAGATATGTTTTAAGTTCCGTAAATAATCAAAAATATTCAACAGATATCAGATTATTATACAGGTAAATAAAATTTCGAAGAGCCCGCGTTTGCAATAGAATGTTTAGAAACATTTAAGTACATTTAAGATTTTTTAATATCTAAAAAGTGTTATAATGAACCTTAAACAATTGGCTATTAACCTTGAAAGCTAGAATAGAATAGCAATGAATTAAAGCAATAAACGTTTTTTTTAAATATATGTTTTTAGGTATTTTTTGTGCTAAATTCCAAAAGTTGAAGCCATAATACAATGTATGGATGAATACTGTTTGTTGGGTACAAACATTAATTTTAATGTTTATTGCTCACATACTTTTTACAATGTGACTTTGAAAGATAAAATAAATAGTGAATGTAACACTACAATAAAAAAAATGCAAAAGTTTTTGAAAGGTACAAATGTTTTATAATGAATGTATTTTTACCTATTTGTTGGCCATTTATCGACAACTTTGTGTAAAAATATTGGGCATACAGTCTGCAGGTTTTGGCTTAGACCAGCCTACTGAATTTTTTTGATTTTTTACTGAAAGCTCATTATTTTAAATTAAATATCTAGTTTATAAAATATATCAAACTCTGAAACATCATTTTATATATTATACTTGATAATATTAAATGATAATTATCATAAAAAATATGAGATCTGAAAAAACTAATTGATGAGATACTTCTGAAGTAGGGACTCGATCTTTAAGCTAAAAATATGATATTAATTGTTTACAAATTTAATATATGACTTGAGTGCTTTTAATTATGAAAGACTTACAAACAAATATTTTCATAAATGCATTCCTTATTTATATAATTTTGTTGGGTGGTAACACTATTTGTATAGTGGAAGCAAATGCATGAATGCAATGCTATGTGTGTGCATTTGATACCTTGAACGATTAGTACTGAGCATAGCTCCTTTTATTTGTTTCAAAAACGTACTCTTTCATATACAGGAATAGATTGTATGTCTACAACTATTTACCATATTCCTGGTGATTGATTATGCTCTTTTCTTAGTCGTTGGATGTCGGGGAATATTATTATTGAATTAAAATAAAGAGATAATGATGTCATATGAGAAGGCTATCGTTGTTCGTAACAGCAAAGTAACAACCATAACTAGAGTTTGTATTTGGATACACATAATCGGAATGAAAATAAATATTAATCCAAAATTTATGTTTTTTGTTACAAAATAATATTTTTATCAATCGGAATTCACATTTTAGTAAAAGAATGTGTATGAATTCAAATGAGAAAGAATGTGAACTTTGCTTTATAATGAATTGTTTGTTTAGAATTAAGCTGACGATATCTATTAATGCTTATGTAGTCATATTTTTATTGTGTAATAATTATTCTTATTTTAAATGAGACAATTAAAATAATTATTGACAAATTTATTGTATTTAGTTCATTTTGCTTAATGATAATTCACAGTAGTATAAATCCTAATTGTTATAATTTTGCCCATTAATAGGTTGTGTTAAAATAGCAATTTTACCTCTTTAATTTATTTACATTATTAAACGAAACATTACCATAATATATTTTATTTATCATATTACCGTTGATCTTTTTTCAGTACATAATTCCACAATGAAACCATAACCGTCGATTTTATGTTACTAAAAGGTGAAAAAGAAGACGTAGTCAAATATTAATAAATGTTAGTGCAGTTAGGTTTCTTTTCTATTTCAAGTTTTTATTTTATATATATATATATGTATATGAATATAAAATGTAAGTGGTGGTGATGATGAAAAATAAAACAATTTTTTTCAATTTTATACTCGATTTTTATTGATTTTTTCTTCAATATATGTATGTACAACGATTCCGTCACATAAATATGTTCTTCTTTTCAAATTGTACAGTGAAATTTTTGAGGGAAAACAAAACAGGAACAGGAGGCACAGGATCCAAAGACTTTTATGTTAATCAAATATTTTCGAAAATCGTATATAAATAACTGAATATGTATATAGTTTTCTGATGCAGAAAACTCGACGTAAATTTTCTACAATGCGCCGATAGTGTCCAAATGTGACCTTGAGCTCGCTGTCGATTAAACCAAAAAGCTACAATTTTCATATAAAAAAATAATGTGACCTATAAATGTTTTGTTTTTTCATCTTACGTGCCATGTTTGAAAAGTGTTTTTTATAACAATCTATAAACGATTACATTGTTGTCTTTTATACATTTAGTCCTTAAGTAAACTTTCGCATCAATTTTGAAGCTTGTCTATATACTTAAAAAGAAATGAAAAAAATAATAATACATATATTATACAGTTAATAATAATAAACAAAATCTATTGTTGATTTTAATTTTATATGTACAGTAATAATACATAAAAAAATTACAAACATAGTTTATCAATATCAACATAAAAAAATCATTATGAACATGTAAGGAACTTGTTTCATTTAAGTTTGCGATATGACGAGACATACCAAATTTCAAAAATTAATTCAAATAAATTTTATTGTCAAGCCAAATATCCGAATGTCTCATTACATCGATTTACAACACTAATTTTGAAAATAAAACTATTGAACCATGTTCGCGAGAGTTAAACATATCGAGTAAGAAAAATTACACAAAAATTATAATAATAAAAGAAAAATATTACCTCACTTTTTTTAGTCGATTGACTATTTCATATTTACAAATTCACATCTCGCATTATAAACGAACACATTTAATTATGACTACTTGAATAATTTACATCTGATACGACTTTCACCAATACGTGCCAAAAAAGTATGATTCTTTAACAAAAAAAAAACGAAGAACTCATAATGATACAAATTTTGGGATGGATTTTCAGAGGTCCTTTGTTTTAAAAATGGTCCGTAAATTTTTTTCAATAATGCTAGATTACTATAATACACCAAAGTTTATTTATAACATGCGAGTGTCAAATAACAAAAATTGCTTGATTAAAAAGTGAGCGGATCAGTATATAAATGTACAATGCGATAAAAGATCTTAAATTTCATAAAAAAGAAAAATAAGTATAAAAACAGATTATTCAGTCCAATATTGACAATGACCACACAAATAATCGGAACATATCTAAATACATAGAATGTGACGATTATTTAGAATCCACATCGTATAAAAGAAAACAACAAATCAATAATAAAACGACATCTTTTAAAACCATCAACATTTAATCACCAATATAAACGGAAACATTTTTTGTATAATAAAATTTAAAAAATTCGCCTATGGATGGATGAATACATACTGATTTTATAATTAACAATGTTTATAATATGTATACAATAATAATGATCGCATATTAGCTCTTTTAATTTTTTTCAGTATACTAAAATGTACGAATCATGGTGATTTTCCCATTAATCTAATTAGCGAAATACTTTATTTACTTTTATTATCATAAGTAGGTATCGATTTGTATCACAAGAGGGCAAACACTATACACGTTTATATTAAATATCTTTTGTACTATTAAAACTCGAAAAAAATGCTATTATATTCAAGAGACATGATAAAGCTCAACCATCAAATGGTATAGTTTGATCGTAACCATATAGATAATGTTTACCCTCTTTGATACGCCGTAACTCACTATTTTTTTAATTATACGATAGCATCCAGTGCTAAATATGTATATTGTTCACTATGTTTTAAATTCACTATTCCACATGTCGCGTTTTCGATTCTTCAATACGTGTATGTAATGTTGGATATACAAATATATCTGTTTATGTAGTTATGGATCTTCTATGTAGCCTGTTGGTTCCAGCAGCAGAAGTAGAATGTTCTATTTTCCAACCGGAACATTACCGTATCTGCTCTCCTGTAAAATATATAAAAATAAAGTATTTAAATTGGTAAGTATATTTATAAGTTATTAGTATGAGCTCTAGAGCTAGCAGTACTTTTTAAAAGTGTCGCAAAATAATAAGTTAAAAATCATTTTTTTGTTGCAATTTTTTAAATAAGCTTAAAATATACTATGACTCAATCAGTGTTTACTAAAATTTATAAAGCTACAAAATTCATGAAATTATATAAGAAACCCTAAGATCGAAAATTAGCTAGCTGCAAGTCAGAAATGTAATATTTTATTACTGGTATTAAAGTTAGTTGAATTGATTTATACATTATTTTTCAATTTTCTCCTCATAGATGTTTACATATAAGTAAAAATAATTTAAATTTGATATTGATAGTAGAGCTATATAATAAATAACACACTGATTTTTTGAAATACAACAATGACTATAAAGGATTAGATTAATACTTTTTAAATTTAATTATATATTACAAATTAATTATATTTTCTATAAGTTTTAAATACAGATAATTTTCAGTTAATTTATACTAGTTTTATGATACATTCATTAATTATTGAAGAGGTTCAATACTTATGTAAAAAGATATAAAATTAGCAAACATAGAAGCGAATTTTTGAATTTTGTTAGTAACAAAACTTTGCTAGGCAATTTGAAGTAGCAAGAAGTGGTGTCCAGTATGAAGAAAAAAGTGGAAGGTCATACACTCACTGATGAACTCGTTCAATAATTAAAACAAAATATCGTTTGAAAGGAACTGTTTTTCATAAAACAGTAACCAAAATAGTAGACATCAGAAGCTCTGAATGTATTGGGTGCCAAAAAAGAGAGCAGTAGCAAGATTTTTATGATGTTAAAAAATAAAGCAGTTTTCTAGTCAATTACAAAATAAAAGGCATTAGAAATATTTTCTAGATTTTGTATCTTTAATTTCCGAATATCCATTGTAGTATGAGAGAATCAAGCAAAGTACAAAGGATATATGAAAAATTTAATTTTAGTAATTTGTAATGTTTGATATTGATAAGACGGTATCCAAAAATTGAAGGTATTTTTTTAGGTACCTTTATTTTGCACAAACCAGTTGCAGAGATTAGACTCTTTGCATATATAAAGTACTGCAGTTTTTTTTACATTATTGCCGAGTAGAAAGTTACAATCGAACAGAAGTGCCCAACAAAACAAGAGAAAAATTGTTATATTTGGAATTAGTGGTCATGGAAATGGTGAGAACAAGGAGTTAGGGAAAATATATTTATAATAAGCAAATACCTCAAAAATTTTGGGAGTACCGCGGATAGCTTAGGATAAATTGCACAATTGATTTGCTTCTAGTGTAAAAATCAAAATCTTAACAAAAATTACAATATGCACCAACCTAACGCAGAAGAATCAGACTGTTATTTTGCAACGTAGATGGGTTTCGGGTGTGCTACCAAAGACGATGTAGATGTAGGTTGCGACTTAACACCGAGCGCACATCGTGTGTGAAACGCAACGCGTCCAACATTGGCAGTAAATTTAATAATGCCATATCCATCGGATCCGAAAACCACGACTTGATGGGTATCGCGTTATCTATAAACGAGCAAAACAGAATTATAATAAAAAATTTCATTGTAATTACTGTATAATTTTATTTTACCTGGAAAGCTCCTATATGCACCAGGGGAATTGTCAAGTATGAATATTCTGTTGAGATCGTCACATATACTGGACAAGTCTTTTGTATATGTACCCTGATCCGGAGTACAGTGTTGTCTGGAAATAAATTAAGCAATAATTATTGTTCTCGATGTTTTAGTATTTATTGTAACGAAATAAACAATATTACCTATAGTAACGTTGTTTGAGAACGCCCCTCCCGTCGTCAAGTTTATCTGCCACGGCAGCACCGTATATTTCCATGGAAGCGGTAAACACGACTAAGTCATACCACTGTGAAACCTGAACACGGAAGAACGCAATTTATTTTTAATTTGATAACATCGATGAATATGGCAAATACACGAGGATGCTGCTCCTATTCTATGGACGTGTATTAGAAGAGAAGATAATTCGCAACAGCTGGTGCAGTCAGAAATCCGAATTGACTTAACTATTTGACAAAGCGTTGGGAGAGAAGTAGTAGGAAATTGATTGTTCCCAAAAATACATAATTGACATTTTTTTGAAAATGTATCAAAATATTTGTGATATGAATATTGCTTAATACTTTATGTATTTGTTTTTAATAAAATCTGTTTATTTTAATAATATTATGCAATCGGTAGATTTCCATTATGTACTTGGATAGTGCCAGTTATTGACAGCTTGCCAGAAATAAAATAGACAATTATCTTTATCAAAGTAAATTAGAAAAAGAATTATAACATTTTGTACAAATATCTAGAAGCAAATAAGATATTGAATTAATTTATAGTAAATGAAAAAAAATCCAGTTTTGTACTTTAATCTTTTGAGATGTGTTTATCACAAACAAAAATATTTACAATCAGATAAGCACAGATGGATAAATTAAATAAACACATAAGAGCGATATGATATTATTTCTGCTTCAAAGTCGATATAAATAGCAGATAACGAGTGGATATTTATTGACACTACAAATATTTGCATAGTGAAATGATGACTTACAGTGTCTAAGAAATAATCGACATGTGGCCTCTTGTGCACAAAGAATCTGACCGGATGCTTGTCGATTGTGACTTTCAGTATAAAGTCGGGCGGGGTTCCCGGCTTTACCGTACACTGCATGGCATCGTGCTGCGAATGTATGAGCGTCTCGTCCAAATCCAACACTAGCATCTTTCTTTTCACTAAACCTGAAAGAAAAGTGATTTTATAAACGATTATTGTATTTTTTTTATATAATATTTTTGTTTTGTGATGAATACGTACTTAGCCTGTGTCGAGACACCGGCGAAAGAGGATACACTTCATATTTGACTGATTGATGCTGGGCGACCTGAGTGTTAAAAATGAAATTAAAATTCTCTTCAAAAAACATACATTCTTAGTTTATCTATAAATATATTTATAAATATTGTTCTTATTATCTATAAATATTATATAGTATTTTTTATTAAGAGTGTGTTATCAATAAAGACGTAACAAGTTTATTGAAGCTATATAATTAATGAACCAACGTCATTAAGGATAAATATGATGACTTTTTAAAATAACAATGGCTTAATATCTGTCACCTACATTTGTAACATTAATAAAATATATTATTCAAGAACTACTATAATCATATTATTGTAAAAACGCATTCAAATGCATTAAATTATGCAAAGCAACATGTTTCATTATAGTCATTTACTTTGCTTTTCATATGAAGTTAAATTAGTAAGCATAATTTTGCATTACCAATAATTATAATATGTATTTTTTAATCAGACAGTATGTTATTATATAAATAGATCAGCATAAAATTAAACTATTACTTATGTTAAAAAATATAAACAAATAAATATTATAATTAAAAATAAAAACATTAATAAATTATTCTTTATTTCACTCACGATTAACTTCAGAGTCTTTTACAGGGATCTGTGTTTTTATAATAATAATCAGAAAACTTCTCAACCTGAATACATATAAGATTCGGCGATCGAAAGTTTTTTCACTTTCCTACTAAATTCTGAGAATTTAGTATAAAAAATCTATGACTAGCTAAAAAAAACCGCCTTATCGAATGATATTGCTATCAAGAATGTTAGTATTTAAGAGGTATTCTCCATTATTGAGAGAATACCTATAAAGCTTCGGGTTATAACTTAATTACTGGAAAATTTATAAGATTTATTACATACACTTTGAACGCCGTACCAAAATAAACTCCATACTGATTGGGATAAATTCCATCTCATTGAAAGGTTCCTCAAAAAATCTTCAACCTAGAAAACCTCCAGAAAATGTAAGTTCATATTGTTCCGTTCAATCTTAGAAATACAGATTTATCGATCAATTTGTACAGAAATGATTGGTCATGATACAAAAACTATTATTAAATTTAAATAGAACAGATTTGTTTGAAACACAAACTGGAGATCACAATTTAATGAATGTCATATATAAGACTTTTAACAAACAAAACAGATATACATTAAAATTCACATCTGTGACCCCGTGCCCTAAACAAGTGGGATTGTCGATGAATGTTTTAAAGTTTCATTCAGTGTTTTGCAAAAATAAAGATTTTTACGCGACATTTAGTTTTTAGGTAAAAGGGTCACACTTTTTTGTAAGTCGTGTCACATGAGAGTGTTTCTGATGATTTTATAAAAATAAATCTGTATGATTATCACTTTTCTCACATATGTCACATAATTATCACGAAAAGGCTAGTTGAATCCTATGCCGCCATCTTGTGTTGCCAATAACATTTAGTAATATCGATGCCTTAATATTCCTATGCTGAAGCAGATGCAGTTTATGCCCGCACACCTGTTTCGTTCTTTGGCGATCTTCATTTTCAAGTCCAGATGGAGTCAATCCGTTCCATAATATCCAGTGCCTTCACTACACAATGAAATATTTTATTCTGGAATTTCTACATGGTTTCAGAATACATATTTCTTGAACATACCTATAACTAGATATCATATGTCCAGATTGGTAAATCATAAATCAGTCTTCCGATGAACTAGAACAAATCTTCTATTTGTAAAGTTGAAATGTTCAGATTTAGTTTCATTTAATCTTGATCCACTTGTCAACGTTGCCAATAGCGAATTGCGATTTATTGTAGATTCTTCTACTGTTTTCTCAGTTGAGAGAATAACTATATCATCTACAAACGTAGTCACTATTCAGGTAGAGTATCGGTCTCAGCACACTACTTGAGGTACTCTGCCCATACCAATTTTAGGGATGTATATGTGTCTTTTTGCTATTCTAAAATAACCATCTGCTATATTTTCTTAAGTACAAATTATAAGTAATCTATGCTAATAAACAATGAGGTTTTTTGTTTGGTATCATAATCACTTAACTATCTTGCATACACATAAACACAAAAGCAGCATTATACAAATGTGTAAGCTTTGCGACTGTTTTTAACAGATGTTCAATTAAAATTTGTCCAGTGATAAAATCCAGACGCTTTTCTTGTTATTTATAAATTTATTATAATTATGAAGTTATGTTGTTTTATATATACATTAACTGTCTGTCTTGAAAGTGGTTGGAAGTTGTTCTCCAGATTGTTTGCATGAAATTCTCTCTTTGGTAATGTCATTCTTAAATTTGTTCTTAAAGCGAAGACACTTGAATTTTAATGACCCCAAAACAAAATATATTCGATAGTTTTATCTGCAGTCACTCTTCAGTAAAATGACAATAGATTCTTTAATCTTAATGGGATAATTATTCTGCCGCAATTAGTTAAATTTTGAATAACTCTTAGCTGCTCTCCGAAATGTTATCTTAAGATCATATCATTGTGCTCAATTCATACTTAAACTTACACTTTGAGCAAAGTATCTGAAGATGAGTCCTGACTTATATGCAAGATCTCTTCATCATCGGGATGGAAAAGAACCTCTTCCCTGCACTTCGCATTGAACGATAAAATTTGACTTGGTTGTGAATAGACATTTGTGGTATTTATAAAAATTTGTACACCAATATCTAGTGGATTGTGATTGTACTGTTACCAATTTTTAATAATTCGTTACGCAAACGTAATAAACACGAATTTTTATTTTACTTTATCACTGGCAATGAAAAATGGATTCAGTATTATGTTAGTCGTAAAGATCAGGATGAACCACTACAGACCATCGCAAAAGATGCAACCAAATATTATGTCGTGCATCTGGTGCAATTGAAAGGGTATCGTGTATTACGAGCTGCTGCCACTAAACTAAACATTCGATTCCACTAAGCAAGTTGCAACTTGTCTGCGATATTTTAGTGCATCCAATACGTAATCAGAACCTTGCACATTCCATATGTGAAACTTCTAATAAAACTTATTTTTAAATTTAGATATGTGATTTAAAAAGTATATGTTATAATACAATATATTTTTAATTGCTTTTGTTAAAAATATTGGCATGTTTATGAAGCGTTTTTCGTTGAAACTTGTATCCAGCTGTGTTTTGAACATCTGTTTTTAATGCGTCTTATTAACCCTTTCATCACGGATGGCTTCTGTAGAAGACATCAAGAAAATCGCCAGTACTCATTGGGCACCTAAAGGTGCCATAAACCTTTGAGCCTGATAATATGGTAATTTAAATCACTTGAATTTATTGAACCATAATATTTAAAAAAAATATGGCATGAATAGGTGCCCCCACATATAAATAAATTTCGAAATGTAGCGCAAAAATATCAGCCGCAGTGAAAGGGTTAATGGCTACAAATTAGATGGTCAATATTTAAATCAACTTTGAGTCAGAATAAAAGAATTTCTGGTCATAAATATATTATTTAGGGTCAGAATAAATATCAAATAGTTGGATAAAAATAGCATATGGTCGGAATAAAAATATAGGACGAAAATGTGAATTAAAAAATATAACATTTAAAAATATAAATCGGTAATAAATTATTCATTTTAGAAATATTTTATAAAATATATCGCTCGCACCTGAGCTGTTGTACAGGTTAAGTGCGAGCGAGCGTTGGTCAGAAGTGAACACCCCATGAATAACTCTCAACGAATATATTTAGTCGTATGTAGGATGCGAAGCTATTCAGAGCGACGAATGAATAATGACAAAGCATTCTTAGCTTGTTGTGTTGACAACAAAGCAAGTTGGCCCTAAAACATCTTGATAATGATAATAATAATGAACTGCTGACATGAAAATGACGGATCGACCAGTTGTATCAATCTTCAGTGGTACAGCAATAACAACACTATACGATAACATTATTGCCAACTGAAAAAAATGATTCTGACCATTCCAATTTAAATTCTAACTATTTAAAATAAATTCCGACTAATTGACATAAATTCTGATCATCTAATATTTATTCTGGTTAATGTATTCTGACCTTATAACACTTAATCTGCGAGCCGGTAGCGCGCGATCGGTATTACGAAACACAGGCGATTTTTGCGTGTATGAGAATTTTTAGTGTTTCACTAAAATAATTGCAGCGACTTTAGTTTAAATCAGATTTAAATCTTTTTTTATTATTTTATTGACTTAAAATTAAATTATTATTATTTATACATTTTTATTACGAAAATATGTTGACGTAAAAAAGTTTTACGCAACATCATAGTGATAGTTTATACGGAATATTACGATGCTCGAAGTTTATGTATGGGCTTTTAAAAATTGAAAATTCCGTTCCTCGCCGATAACAATGTTAATATAATAAATTCTGACCACAACCGTATTCTGACTAAATAAGAAAAGTATGGTGGCTTTTTGTAGACAAGTTTTAAAGTGTGTTCTTTTGTATTTGTATATTTAACGTAATTATGGATAAAAATAATGACCGAAAAGTACTGAAAGTCAAGCTTCATAATGAGATGTATGTTTATTAAGCGCTGTTCGAATTGAGGTGTTTGGTATGTTCGCAAAAGACATTGTGACATGATATATTCAACAGCTTTTTTAGAATCATTTGCAGCTTTATTTTGACTGGTTGCACCGAAGGAGAGATCCACCCTCTTTCATGGAGTGTATTTAGCAGCATATGTATTGGTTTGGCGTGACAATGGTATTGAAACGTTAACCACACCTTATTATGTATGGACTTATCATATTTGTATAATATTGTGCAATCGATAACGATCTAACGATAATACATAATCGATATAATTCATCCTTGCATCTTCGTTCTTCTCTTTATCTTGACTTGAAGATATAACCACAAATTATGGTGCGGTGTATTTTCTATTCACGTCTCGAAAAAGTTTGTATAATACATTGTCAGAGATACAATGGGATTAGTACATAAAACTGCTTGAAACACCAGATTCTTCAAATCAGTGACGTATCCGGATTGTAATGTCATTTTCATGCATGATTTAATGTTGTAGTGCATAAATATTTATAGAAGTTTGAAGTCTAATTGCAAATGAATAAGATCAAGTCTGTGGATCATTTTAAGGAAATATTCGAAGAAAAAATATCAGTGTGTGGTATAGAAATGAAGAGATAAAAAAAGTCCGAATGAGGGCTAATAAATGACGTACCGAAAATTCGATGGGACGATAATACAATCGATACACAATCACTTAATCGCAGATTCTGTGACGTCATTGAAAATGTAATGGTAAAACGAAAATGGCCGATCGACATTTCTATGAGCGATGAGCAATAACCAAAAACCGTTTTGGCAGGGCGGGCGAAAAGGCGGCGTGACGTTCGATTTGGCAGCCGGCTCGTTACGTAAATATAAATGAAAATGAAAATGAAAATAAAAATAAAAACGGGGCACGGGGTGTCGCCGCGGGGACGTCGAGGTGGAGAGAGAGGGAGAGAGAACTCACCGCGCGGAACTGCTTGCGGCACATGTAACAGCAGAAGCTCCAGATCTTGTGCGCGAGCAGCAGGAACGCGCGCAGCCCCATCTGCACGAGGCCGCGCATGGGGCCGAGCCGTCACATCATCGACCCGCGCCACCAAATACCGACACCGAGCGCCTTTTTTTACACGCAGCGGTCTGAGCGCTCTACCTGCTGGCCATGCGCGACTTGTCTATGGTTTCGATCATCTTACGCGTGTAACTTTAATATCTTTTATATTTTTAAATTTTAAATATATTTACTTAAAAAAATTATATGCATTAATTAAATAAATCTTTTACGCGTTATTTTTACAATTTTCTAAAAAATATAAATTACTTCTCTTTACGTTTTTTTAATAGAGAACTATTCACCACCTTTAAATGAACACTAAAATACTGAATATCATCGTATTCAGTACAAAATAACTATCGAGTAGAATTACCACACCAGCAATATAATAGTTTTATATATTTATTAGGAATCTTACTACCATGACTTGACAGATTTTCTTAATGTATCGTAATTAAGGTGACCATGTGTACCGACTAAAGCGAAAAAATCTTTTATTATTTAATTTCGCATTAAAATAAATTATTTTTAAGAGCAATCACGTTGTGATACTAAATAAATATTATCAGAGAAAGCATCACTGGGCCTTACTTTTTTAAAAACGATGAAGGTCGGACTATAACAGTCAACGATGAGCGCTATAGGCGCATGATAACCTATTATTTTTGGCGAGAAATCGAAGGTATTGATGTTGTAGATATCTGGTTCGAACAAAATGGCGCAACTTGCCACACATCGAGCGCAACATTGGATGTGTTGCGTGAAAAGTTCCCAGGTTGCAATATTTCACATTTTGACATCAATTGGCCGCCAAGATCATGCGATTAATGCTGTTGGGTTATTTTTGTGGGAATACGATAAGAGTCATGTCTACACCGACAAACCCGAAACATTATAGCACATAAAAACCAACATCCGGCAAGTTATAGCTTAGATACCACCATAAATGTACGAAAAAGTCATCGAAAGGATCGGCTACAGCAAAACGTCCAAAGGCAGCCATCCAACTGATATTATTTTTTATAAATAATAAAATACATCAAATGTTCGGTATATAAAAAAATTCAGTGATATCCTTAAATTTGATTTTTTTTAACTGATTTGAAAACTGATGTTTTATCATCATTTATATAATTTAAATAGACTAAGCTTTTTAATATCCTAGGTAATTAATTAATTTATTTTGGCACTAAAGACTACTTCGAATTAAAAGTGGAAACTATTTGTGAAATTTTAGACTGCTGATCTGGAATTTGACAAATGATCTACTGATGTTCCCTATGGCTTAATTTTAGAACCCTAACAATATGTATAAGTGATTTCCTAACTAAATCACACAAAATCGATATAATTGATTTATTGGTGGGCGATACGGCCATATTATACTTATTTAAGAATCTCGAACGAGTGGTAAATATAATTCAAAATATAGTATAAATCATTGAAAAATGATTCAATAAATGACCAATTACTAAAAATCTCACTAATGCGTCGTAGTTATGTTTTTCGTAAAAGAAAATCTTTTGCTGTTCACAAATGAGCCAAAATTAAAATATTAAAATACAGTAAAATACATATTTCTCATATTAAATTTTACACTTTGATGAACATCTAAAAGATAAACTTTGCTGAATATATTTGGAAGTAAGTTAAGCATTATAAATAACATACTAATTTATTAATATGCAATTTTGTATGCTTTCGGATTGCATAGTTTTCATAAATATGTAATAAAATTTTACACCCGGCAAACTATTTCACTAAGAAGCGTGTCAAATACCTTTAGGTTTGTATGTAACTTGTTATTTTACTGTGATTCGATATAATTTAACCAAATGCTTTGATGAATAAATTAGAAAACAAAGAAATAAATTTTATGTTTCTATTTTTTTTTACCATTAATAGATAAATTTATTAAATGTGCTTGATGCATAATTCTTTTGCCTTATCTCGTTGTTTAATTTTGTTTTAGAGAATGTTTAAAGTAATTTAGACTTAAAGTTATTACGAAAAAATGTTTCTATAACATTTATATTATTATTTTTAGTAGTAGAATTTAAAAACAAGCTCTACAAATTTAAATAATTTTAGCCACTCGCGTAAACTAGTTATCACATCTTCATTATATACAAACAGATAATATTTATATATATTGAAATATGTGTACTCATAAAGTACACATAAAGTGTATTTTTACAATTTATTTTTGAAGGAAATATTATTATTCTGTCATTTGTTGCAGTCTGGCAACATTACGTCGCGTCAGAAATGGCGGCGGGACCGATAGCTGAGAGAAATCAAGGTGATTTTATTATGTTAATAACACATATTATACAGTTTGAAACATATAAAAAGCAACTATATGTTTGACAATAATACATCTATAGGATTATTTTGTTCTGAAAGTGTTTTTTAATACATTTTTCTGTAACATTAGATTCTAACCTATAAGCCGCTCAAATAACACAAACAGTACAATAATTAATAGTTTTATGGATTCAATGTAGTATAAATAGCATTATTTAATTTCATTAGAAGTCGTAGCATGCAGTATCTTGTTACAAAATAGTATTTTGCTAGTCTCTAAGAGGTTATGTGTCAATTCCTAATTTTTGTATGTCAATTCCAGATGCCACAATATACGTCGGCGGTCTTGATGATAAAGTCACGGAAAGTCTTATGTGGCAACTATTTGTCCAAGCTGGACCAGTTGGTAAGTTGCTACTGTAAAATATGTGTGTCGTCGAAAAAATGTCAATTTAAGTTTGTTTCATTATTGATGAAAGTTTTCTTCCAAGGTAATTGAGGTTAATACCTTTTGTTTCAAACATTACAGTATAATCAGTAAGGTGTTATTTTTTTCAGACGAGATAGAAATTGAAAAACACTAGGGTTCATATGGGATTCGAACCCAGGTCTATCGTGTTTATAAATAAATAAAAACTTTAATTTATCCAATAAAAACAAAATCCTATGAATCTAGAATGATATCAAGGTTTTGTCAAGATTTGGCTAAATTCATATTCAATTTAAAAAAAATTCAAGCCAAAATTAAAGTAAATAAATTACTTAATATTGTCTACTGTTCTTAATATTTTTTTATAAATTTTTTTGATTATCTTCCTCTGTACCATAAATAGTTTATTTTTCTGTTTAGTCATGTGGATGTTCAATTGGTCTTTGTAAACTTTATTTTTTGCTTAATTGCTGTGTTTTGACAATTCTTGCAATGTATTTCATTGCAATAATGCACTTATGAAAAGACCAGCCCAGAATCTACATAGGGTATAGCTTTCTGTACTTACACAAAGTAGTGTAGTAAACTTATTTTACTTCAAACACATATATTTTTATTACTATTTTTAATATATGACATCATTTTTTAGTCAATGTGCACATGCCAAAAGATAGGGTGACACAAATGCACCAAGGATATGGCTTTGTTGAATTTCTCGGAGAGGACGATGCAGATTATGGAATTAAAATCATGAATATGATAAAATTATACGGCAAACCTATAAGAGTAAATAAAGTATCGGCGCATCAAAAGAACCTGGACGTCGGAGCTAATATTTTCATAGGCAATTTAGATCCGGAAGTCGACGAAAAGTTACTTTACGATACGTTCTCAGCTTTTGGTGTGATTTTACAAACTCCGAAAGTGATGAGAGATGTCGAAACTGGCAATTCGAAAGCGTTTGCCTTCATAAATTTCGCTTCGTTTGATGCTAGTGATGCCGCTATCGAAGCGATGAACAGTCAGTATCTTTGCAATCGACCGATATCTGTATCGTATGCTTTCAAGAAAGACGTCAAAGGGGAACGGCACGGTTCTGCTGCCGAGAGGTAATTTATATTAATTTATTACTTGTTGAATATTATATTGATGGATGAATTTGTGTTGTAGGTTATTGGCTGCTCAAAACCCACTGTCTCACGCTGATCGACCTCATCAGTTGTTCGCCGATGCGCCTCCGACTGTGATGCCGATGATGCCTCCCCCGATGGGTCTTATGGTTCCGCCTCCGCCGCCCTCAACGCCCGGTCCGCCTTTACCTCCACCGACGCCTAGTCCGTTCCCGCCTGCCGGTATTCCTCCGCCGCCTCTACCTCCGATGGGTCTTCCTCCAGCTCCTCCTGGCATGCCAGCACCTCCTGGAATGTCATCAACTCGGATTCCTGGCATGCAACAACAAAACTCAAATAGTTCAATACCGGCTCCACCTAGTGCACCACCTGGAGGCGCAGGAATGGGACCGCCTCCACCGCCTGGAGGTCCACCTTTACCTCCTCCGCCACCGCCAAGAATGATGTGGCAAGGCGGATCGAGTGGTTTTCCGAGCGGAGGACCATACGGCGGACCTGGCGGATTTGGACCACCTCCTCCGCCTGGCGCTAGACCTCCGCCACCATGGCGACCACCGCCTCCAGGATTTGGACGTCCTCCGTTACCACCAAGAGGACCACCCCCTCCACCAAATTATTACAATGGTGAAAATGGAAACTACAACAATTATTAAGTTAATCTTCTTATAAAATCCATATGTATACATACTGATTTATTTAATACTTGATGATTTTTTACCTTGAATATAATATTATAAAGTAAATTATTAGTTATTTTTCAAGTCATTTCAAACTGCATTTTAACGTTGTACAAATTTGAACGAAATAAAATTATATTTTTATATTTTATGATTGTATTTTAATATGATATTAGGACATATTTAAAAGAATGCACAAATATAACTAAAACAACTCTGTCTCTACAAAATGAGAATAAGGTAAAAAACAGAAGGTTAATTCTAAACTTAACCCATTGCCTGCCATGATCCCCATTTGAGGTAACTGTCTTTTGTTGCTCTGTGGTTGACGGTACTTGCTTAAATATTGCTGGTTACAAAGGTACATTTAGAAGAGTATAGTAGTTTTGTCACAAAAATATTCTACAATTGTAATAAGTGATAGAAGTGAAAATTTAGACGTAAAACACAAATATAAAAAAGTGGCTTTTATATAATATACTTTTTTATTGTTTCTTAAAATTATAGGTTATTATCTCGTACGTGGCTAATTTATAGATTATATTACTACAATTGTAATAAGTGATAGAAGTGAAAATTTAGACGTAAAACACAAATATAAAAAAGTGGCTTTTATATAATATACTTTTTTATTGTTTCTTAAAATTATAGGTTATTATCTCGTACGTGGCTAATTTATAGATTATATTACATTTAGAAGAGTATAGTAGTTTTGTCACAAAAATATTCTACAATTGTAATAAGTGATAGAAGTGAAAATTTAGACGTAAAACACAAATATAAAAAAGTGGCTTTTATATAATATACTTTTTTATTGTTTCTTAAAATTATAGGTTATTATCTCGTACGTGGCTAATTTATAGATTATATTACTACAATTGTAATAAGTGATAGAAGTGAAAATTTAGACGTAAAACACAAATATAAAAAAGTGGCTTTTATATAATATACTTTTTTATTGTTTCTTAAAATTATAGGTTATTATCTCGTACGTGGCTAATTTATAGATTATATTACTATATTATAGATTATATTACATGTAGATATCACCTGCCGGATAATTTATATTTTCACTGGTAAAAATATATATCTACTGGTGAAAATGTATTCCAATAAGATTTTACTAAAAATGACATTTAAAAATAATATTTTTGGAATAGATTAGAGACTGTTTTTCTTGATTTTCTTTCAGGAATAAGCACATGAAACTGAATGTATTATTTATTTATTTCGCTGCATTGAATGAACTTGTCAAATTACCGATGATACAATCTATAGAAACATTAAATTTATATATTTTAACTGGTGCTGTTGTTGATTTTTCGTTATTTCTTTGCTTCTTCCTTAGGTATTCGATCGAATACCTAAATTTACTAATTTACATTCGTTGAATATTTTCTCTCGTGTATAATATTTTTTAAACGTTCAAAAAGCAATAAAGGCAACGATAACTTGCGAACAAATTTTAACACAAACGAAGCTGCGTCAAAAACTACAATCTATCCCTTTGAATATTTTATTTTGTTTACTGTGAAAGTACTACATAGAAAGTGGATGCTTTGAAGGCAATGTTCCGCTCGTATTATTTCATGTACAATATGTATAAAAATGGTCTAAATGAACTTATACCTGAAATACATCAGTATATAGATAGGTACATCTCAAACATCTGTAGTTTAGTTCAGATTCATTATTTGAGATCGAGTTTTACTTTTTTTATGAATATATTCTTGCTATAAGTGCTATAAGTTCTGGAATAGTACTCTATTAATTATCTTTACTTAAAAAATATTGAAACGAACTATTTTACACATGGTAATAATATACTACGCTTTTGGTACTCTAATGATTCTTTTACAAGTCGGATGGCAAACAAATAAGAAATATTAATATTATATCAATGCTTTATAAAATACACATTTTAACAGCAAAAAATCCATGCAGTAAGAGTAAGAAGTTTAAATGTGTTAAAAAATAGCGTATTAATATTTAAATCTGATTTATTTAAAAATAATACGATATATTTTTGTTTTGTTTTTTTTTTTCCAAATGGTCTTTGATAACTTTATGCGTTAGTTTATCAAACCTTTAGACATCGCCGGGTTGCTGGAATAACGTGATTTTAATTACCGGATTAGTGAGATTATATTGTATTTTTTGTCTCGTAATGTGGAACTTTCGATATTTCTTGTGAGTGATTTTATATAAAGTGGTGTTTTTTTTACAATGTGGGAATTTCTAGCACGATGCACATGAAACATGAGTGGAACAAATCGCGTTGGTATGAAGATATTTACATTGGTGAGTCAACATTCTATTTCAGGGCTCGGCAACCTATGACCCGCGGTTCACCAAGTGACCCGTTTGATGATTTGAAGTGACCCATTTCAGTTCCACAAATATCATTTTTTGAACGTGTTACGATGTCAGTACTAGACCACATATATGGTTGTTAGGACCAAAAATATTCACCCACCCGGATAGTCTTTTTAATAGTCACATTTTAATTATTTTGACCCGCAGCCAAAAAAGGTTGCCGAGACCTGTTCTATTTCATAATAATTAAGTTCTTAGTGATAAAAATATTTGTGGATTTTAAGGATAATATGAAAACGTATCACGTTTTTGTTTTTTGTAATTTGTATAAATATACATCGTATATTTTTTAAATATATTTATTAAGTAAACGCATTTAACTGTTTACCTAATATATTTTTTCAAATATACATATGTATGTATTATACATTGAAATATGTTTTATTGTCGATATAAAATTATTTATTGATTATTTGTTTGTCGTTTGACTTGTAAAAGTTTTAAGAACCATTAGTAAAATAGTTCGTTTCAATGTTTTTCAAGTAGGTACAGATAATTCATTTTAAAATCCCAAAAATAAGAAATGTGTAATTTAATTGTTATTGTTAACGAACCGCTTATTAAAAATCAATGATTAATATATAGTTAAAATCGATACACTAATATAATATTAACATGTCCTTGAAAATCATTAAAATGTTTACATTGTATCAAAAGATACACACATTTAATTAGAAATGTTAAATTCGCGCATATTTGCGATAAAGTGCTCGTATTTGGCGTACAGACGACACACAAATCACCCGTCAATAAAGTGTTTATATCATAGCGGTCTTTCGAATGTCTATTTTGGTGAAATTCCAGTCGCTTATGCGGCAAACAAACATATACTTGAGACTAGCTTAGAAATTCCCTGAAGTTAAAAAAATGTGTCTAGGTTCTTACAATATAATACGCGAAACATCAATATAAAATATTTTTGCCGTTTGTTTGAATTTTGACACGCTAATTTAGTTTGAAATTTATACTTTTGCTGTACATGGAGCAAATTAAAAAAATGAGAGCAATGTTCCGCGAGAGTAATATTCCATAAGAGCGATTTTTCGAGAGAGCAAAGTTCGTAGGCGCGATCGTATGAAATTTATACTCTCGATGTACATGCAGCAAATTAAAAAAATGGGAGCAATGTTCCGCGAGAGAAGTATTTCGTACGAGCGATGTTCCGTGTGGGTAATATTCTGTGAGAGCAATGTTCATGAGAGTAATGTTCGTGGGCGCGTTCGTCCTGAGAGCAATAGGCACCAAACCGATGCAAACCATCCCCTGATTTTTAGCGAAGTATAGCACAGAGCGTTTCCTTGCTGGAATCGGATAGTAGTGCTAGATGGTCTGTGACTAAATATTTCCAGGAAATATTTAAGAATTTACAATATAAATCTATTCCAGAATTGAAATATAAATGTCCCTATTCATAATACCCTCGTAAGTGTACAGGATTTCTACCCCTGTTGCTGCCATGCATCCCCAGACTATAATGCTTCCGCCACAATATTTGACTTTAAGTATTACGCAATCAGCTAGATATTCATCTCGAGCTCTTCGACGCACGTGTACTACACCAGGGGCCCCAAAAACTTGGGGTCCCTGGTGTAGTACATGATGTTAAAATTAGTATAATTATTTTAAAGAATTATTGCCTTTGAAATTTGTAAATAAATGAAGTTTTTATTATTTGTTTATATCAACTAATTTTAGGTTAAGATTTTTAAGTCCTTTAAGTTGGACCAAATGACGTTCGCGCAATCTACAGTTGTCCAATATCGGTGTTTTCAGACCCACTCTAACCTATGTGTTTTATTTATTTCTGAAAGCCATGGCTTGTATCGGGCTTTACAACCGCTGAATCCCACACCGTTGAGCCTTCTCACCGTCTGCGAAAAATTGGATGACCATCCACTTGCAGAGACTTTTTTAAGAGACTCGTGAACCAACATTCGATCTTCCTGGGTAGTTGTCTTTTGTTTTCTTCCAGTTCTTGGCTTTGATTTGTAAGGTCCACATTCGTTGAACCGTTTCAAAGCATTTTAGACTGCATGCCGTGGACAAAGAATGGGCTTACTAATTTCTGATTGATTCAGTCCTTGCGAATGCAATAAAATTATATTCGCTCTTTTAGCTTTACTTAATTCGCGTTTTTTGGCATTTTTTAAATGCTTATGTAATATTTAAAATAAGTTTTTAAATAAAAAACTATAACGACAAATAAAGGCTGAAATCACGCAACCGAACATAACGGTCACTTAAACGAGACTGCATTAGTCCTGCAATCCCCTTTTAAAACTCAAGTGAGGAATTAAAAACGACAAATTTCATTGTATAGTTCTCAAAATTACGATTAAATCTACCTCTACCTCTGACCTAAATATTTTTGTTCATAATCTGACCTAAAATATTTAGGTCAGATTATGAACTTGTAAAGTGTTACATACAATTTTAAGGGGTGCCCCATTATTGTGGCCAAGGCGTAATTTAACAGAACTAAACACAATCATCAAATATATTCCTTTAAACACTTAGGCCGGTTTCACACGTGCCGGGTGGATTTGCCCGGCACCGGGCCGGCGCCGTGTAGTGGGGATGGCGTTGTATGGGCTAGTACCTATCATTTCAGACGTGCCGGACAAATCTACCCGGCGCCGGCTCGGCGCTGACTGCCGGGTTGTCGCCGGCCGCGCTCACTAAACTGTCCGGCGCCGGGTACCGAATTGAGTGTGGTGGGGGTAAAACTCAAACATGAACCGGGCCGTTGACAGTGATTGTGGTATCTTGTAATAAAATATAATATATATTCCTCGTGTTTAGGCAATAGCGGAAGAAATAGACCTCGAAATTTTAATTATATTAATGTAATCTCTTTTAATTATCTTAGTAGAATACATACAAAAATAAAAAAATAACGCGAAATGTGTGGAAGGACTTATGTGAAGCCGTTAATCCTAAATTACTGGCACCAGTTGACGGGGTATAGGTCGGGTTGGGAAGAAACCGGCCAGAAACCGGCCAGAGACCGGCTACGTGTGAAAGCTTTGTAAACGGCGCCGGCCCGGTGCCGGGTGAATCCATCCGGCACGTGTGAAACCGGCCTTACTGTTGTAGTTCTCTTCTCTGAGATTATATATTTCAAAATTTGGAAATAACAGTTACATTATATAAGTTCAGTTGCATCTGCTTCGTAATCTGTATTCCGCGACGAAGTTAAAGTGTTAGTTTTTTAAAACAACGACTTGCATTCAAAGGCATTATTTGAGTACTGGAGACAATTGTTTAATATCAGTGTCTTCTGTTTAATTTTTTTCTGCTCCTTTAAAACATTAATCTTATAAGTTTTATTTTCCTGTTGACTCAAGATTTTACATCATTATTTTGCCACCCAGGTCGGAAACATTTTTTTGTGTAGGCGGGCCCATATAGTTGGGAATACTGGTTTAAATTGTAGTTAGATCTTTGAAAATTTACTTCGTCTATACTAAAATTCTCGATGTTGATTTTTTATTAAATGAACACTCGAATAAAAAACTAGCAATATAATTTTTTATAGGACAATTTAGTATGCTTATATTTAAAAACATTAGTAAGGTTAAGTACTTGGATATTTTTTTATATATAAACATTTTTTCTTATTTTAACGTCGATTATATTTTGGAACGTAATTAAGATAAATATTGAGCAATACTTGAAAAATACGATGAAATAAAAATATAGATTCAAGAGTAAATGTCAGTTGTACGTTAATTTTGCTTAATAAATATGAAAATAGACGAACAAAAAGCTACCAGTTATCCAATTGTGTTTTTACCTAAAGTTGGTAGTCCTAATAAGCTGAAAATGTCATTAGTTACACTGAAACGTGCAGAGGAACACGGCTGGTTGTGGACACACTTGTATTTAATCGAAGTAGCGATTCTGAATAGCACATTTAAGGGCAAGAATCCAGAAGAAATATTTCCAGAATCGAATTGATTCGATTTTTCCCTTCAATCGGCTGTAATTCATGAATTTCGTTGTCGTAAAGACAATACATAAGTCACGAGGACCGCTAGTGAAGGTAAATAGAATTTACTGTAGAGATTTTCTCATGGGAAATGTTATGTTGCAATTCCACGAGCGAAGTGTCCAAAACACATAAACATAATTTATAGCAAAGTGTTGAAAGCTACGATATAATGCGTGCGAAAATAAGTTGTGTATAGTGTGTATTACTATTTTTATTGAATCACCATTTTGATGCCGAAGAGGTGTAACTTTGCTGTCAAAATAGACTGGTAACAGTTTATTTTATAAACATATAAATATATATATATATATATATATATATATATATATATATATATATATATATATATATATATATATATATATATATATATATATATATATATATATATATATATATATATATATATATATATATATATATATATATATATATATATATATATATATATATATATATATATATATATATATATATATATATATATATATATATATATATATATATATATATATATATATATATATATATATATATATATATATATATATATATATATATATATATATATATATATATATATATATATATAGAGAAATGAAGATCAAGATTAATTGAGAAAAATTACAATTTGCATTATTATAATATGTTATAATTTATTAAAGTGGCATGTCAAATTACTTTGGGTAGAGCTCGATGGGAGTCATATGGCAACCTACCGTTCCAGCCCGCGGGCGATGACTACACATTTATAATATAAGAAACCAAAAAAGTGGTTTTAACTATTGTTTTCCGCACTATAAATAAAGATTATTTGGAGAATGCCATTGTACAGATGTTTACAAAAAAGTATCGACTATAGATATTTTTATGACAAAGTTTCTAAAATATTATGCCATCGTATAATATGTTATTACAAAAATATTTTTTAATTGGAACGGATATTGTGTATAAAAATAATGATGAGCGATTATATTTTATTTATAATATTGTACATAAATATAGATTTCTATTTCCTTTTAAGTTTTAAAGATTGCATGTATATATAAAATGACGTCTATGATCGCGTGGGAAATTAAATTAATAAATGTTGAGTTCAAAATTTACATTTATAATAAAAACAATTATAATTTATTATATTCTTGGATTTTTGGTATAATATTTTATTCTATATAAAAGCATTTCATGCTTATATATGTATAGATTTATCTAATCAGATTTTTTTCATTGTCATAAAAATACCAAGCGAAATTCAATACATAATATCGATTCGAAAGGGTTAAAAAGAAAGTTAAATAATGGGAGTACGCAGGGGAAAGAGAACGACTCAAATAATCTACCGAATATTATTATATATACAATTGTGTTTAAACAATTTGAAAGTTAGTTTGAATCAGTGCTTCTAAAAAGAAATTCATAAACTAAAGGAACTACTAAGATTTTAATTACTTGGTCCACTATTGCACGTTAAAAAGCTTAAATTATTTATTCATAAATTGATACTAAAAAATATGTGGAATCGCAATTCGCCGCGTAGCATATATTTTTTTAGTGGATTAAATAAATGGTTGGGGTCCAATTAACCACAGTGCCAAAAAATAAAAATATTTACCGAGCAGCGCATTTTTTTAAAATATTTCACTTACTTATTTTAATTATATATAATAATGGTTTGTTAATTACTTTCCAGTAATTTTTACGGCTTTTCTTTAACTCTAACATCTTGGTAATAATTTAGGTATTATTATGGTATATTATGGGCATATTTATATATATTATATATAAATTAATTAAATTACATAATTTTCAAGTAGAGCTTTATAATTATAATTTTATTTATCTTGTACCGAAAATGTTTGTTTTCTCCTTGAATATCTATGTAGTATTAAACATATCAAATAAGCTCATTGAAATTCGATAACATTATGCGAACAACTTGACCTTTACAGGCACGCGATCTTCAAATTCACATTTGATAAAAAAATTATAATATAGAACAATGCTTGGATTTTATAGCGTGAATATCTGTGACGTCTGAAATCTATATCATACGAGGTGTGATAAAAAATATTTATCAACAGTATTTATTTATTTTTAAATATTGATATTGTCATCTTTAAAGTAGACCCCAACATGTGTATGTATATAAAACAGCGTTCCTTACAATCCGGCAAACTTTTTTGGAATGGAATATTTCACTCGCCGATTTTACTTTCATCTTCTTTATGTTCGCAAAATGTTGTCTTTTTAGTGTCTTCTTTATCTGCGGAAAAAGTAAAAAGTCACAGATAGCCATATTCTAAATGAACACAATTACTGCGGCATAACGATGGTATTCTTTCTGGTCAAATATTCCAAAAAAGTAGTGAATTATAAGCCTTTACGTTATTGCGGTGAAAAATCTAAGTTTCCCACAGTTATGTCTTGAAATACAACGAAATACTCTTTATTGACCTTTAGACCTAATAGTAAGAAAAATCTTACTATTCGATCGAACTTGACGTGTTTTTTTGTTATATTTCTTCGTATCGCTCTCATTAAGAGGATTGGATATTTGTTTTGAAACGAATGTGGCTACTACTCATTATTTTTTTTTACGTGAACCGTACGAGATATCGATTTCCTCAGCAATCTCAAATTAAAATTAATTAAATCAAATTAAATGAGCACAGATTATTATGTTGGTAATAAGTAAACTCGAGAGAATTTTTGTATGTAGGGTAACTATAATGGTAATAATATTAAATTAACTCAAAAATACTTCGTTTTGAGTATGGATAGCGGACAGATGGCGGATAGACAAATCTGTGTCTTTTCTTTTTCACACACGATTATATTGACTTTTTAAATTTACTATCCACAATATTCCTTAAAATGTTGTTTCATACCATAATAACATCCATTTTATTTACCTTCCAGTCACATTTTTGTAAGTCTATTCCTAATTTGGTAAAATCTATATTTTTTATTTTTTCATTATTCATTTTAACCTTAATTACATTATATTTTTCTATATAAATATATACAGTAAAATGATCAGTAATTATAGTAGCTGTTTTCACTTTAAATTATACTCTTTTACTATTCATAAAAACTAAATTTATTAATGTAAGTTATTAGTTTTCCTTATATTTTTATTAACACATTACAGTAAATCATATGTATATATTTTCCCATTTTTATAAAAATCATCACATTTGTTCCAATTAAAATTCCAGTCTCCAATTAAAACGGTATCCATAATTTTATCAGAACTTTATTTTGAAATATTATTTATGAATTCTACCAATGAATTTGGATCACTATATGGAGATATATATGCTAAACATAATAATATGGGATTATTTTCCACGAAAATGGACCAGTGTGTCTTATCTTTATTATTTTTCAATAGTGTATTATAATTGATATATATTCTAATATACAGTATAACACCTCATGTATGTCTGGAATTAGAATTGCATCTAATCATATTATGATCATCAATGTGTAATTCATATTCTTCAATATTATATAATAGAAGCATACTTAAAAAATAATGTACTTTAACTAAATGTATGTTTATTAATTATAAAGATATGTTAGATATTAATATAAAAATAGTTACAGAAAACTTGATTATATAAATAGTTGATAATATGAAATATTTAGGAGAAATTGTAGATAAAAAATTGATTTTAAGGAATATTGTAAATACATATTACAAAAATAGTAGAAAAATAGTTATTATCTAGGATGAGAAATATGTTCAAATATATCTTTATTTTACTTTAAGCCATTTTAGTGTGGTATCTTTTGGGCAAGCTGTATGTTTCGTAATCATAAGTATTTTAGATTGTGTTAGGAATGTATATTTGCTACCAAATTGTCATACTTAGTTCTTACATTATCCAAAATATACAATGCCGCTGGTATTTATTTATTTTTTAGGTAATTTATTTTGAGCCCGTAAGATTTATAGAATGCAATTTGGACAAAATTTAGGTGGTAGCTCTCATGACTAACGCAACAGTTGGTTTTCGTACCAATACACCAAAACGAATTTGTATACACTATGCACAAACAAGATTCCCCATCTAAATTTACGCAGTAATATTTACGTTATACGCCCAGACACGGTCCAAATACATGTCTGGGTTACGTTATTTCTTTCCGGGGTTTTCTTACACACTCTCCTCTCCGTTTACAGATCGTTTCAATTTTTGAATGTTGAACGACCAGGCCGTGATTTGGGATTCTCGGCTAGTACTTCGAGTTACAAGCACAGCAAAATGGCAGCGGATCTTTTGAGGAGCTCCAGACCGAGACGGCCAAAGTCAAGTCACGTTCTGAAACTTAGACGTTTCGTCTCAGTCTCATCTCTTTCTTCTCTTTCTCTCTCCATCTCTCCCGTTCGTTCGTTGATTATCTTGTGTGTAAGTTAATTTCGGCAGCTTCACCTTCGCTTTGACGCATCCGCGCTGAATTCCATATTTTTGCGAAGCGATGGAATTATGCAAATTCGCAACGTGTTTATGTGAGGAGAATAGAGTGCGCGGGGGTGCACAACCCCTGGGGAGTTTGGGGCGAAGATTTTTTCAGCTGCTGCCCAGCAAATTTAGTTATGTGTTTATATACGAATCGAACATTTCTTTGAGCGTATGAATAACTGAGATTCTGCTGATTTGTATAGTATATTTATATTTAAAAGATTATTCTTTATTTAAATCGGAGAGAGTAGTTTGACATTGTAAAAGTTACTACGAAGACTGGCTTAAACGCCTGTATGGTAGTATGACTAAGAATCTTCAATCTACGATAGTCAGATAACAACAAATTTTTACTCAAACCTTCAATCGCGCCGAAAGGAAATGTGATTTTAAGATTCTTATCGGGTGCGATTTAACAGGAAATTATTTTGAATAAAAAATATATGTGCATTTAAATAAATACTTTTTCAATAAAACGAATTGTTTGTGCATTTATGTAAGGTAAATCTTTAGATAAGGATTCGTTGCAGAGGTGTTCATTGTTCTGACCAATGCTCGCACCAATCTGTCCAACGGTAATGCACAAACAGTTCGTTTTATGGAACAACTACATTATATATTTCGCAATTAAATTTTCCTCATTTTTAACTAGATTATGTTAGTTGCAGTACATTAAATTTACAAGATAATGGACAAATCAGAAACTATTAGTTATCTAGCAGAAGCTCATATTGACTATTCGGTTTAAAAATACTTTGATCGGCCCTCTTATATTAGGAGTTCACACTAATATCGGTAAGGATAGCTATCATATTTTTAAAACATAGTGTTACATCGAAATGCAAACAAACTATGGAGCAATATGTGAGATGTGATGTCTGTCTGTACTTATTCTTCAGCTTATTTTCCCTTGAGAGATGAGTTGGCTTTACAATTTTTTGAAGTAATAATGTCACAAATAAAATTACGAGCTACTAGAAAATATTCATTTTCATAAATATCAATATCTATTAAAAAACTATTTAAAGCCGATTGAATTTGCTGTAACATTTTTGCTCGCTATAGGTAGGAAAATATGTTATCTACTCTAACTAGCTCAATAAATATTAATTTATAAAAATGTTTAACATGATATTCTTGTCAAAATACTCAATAAAAAAGCAGTTGGTGGTAACTATACTCATTAATACATAAATAACTAAGAAATATATAACTCTTTACATTACAAAAATGTATGCGGCGGTTTTTGAGAATTATATAATTAACGGAGCATATTCTGAAATATATCGAATTTACAAATCTAAAAGTATTTATTTATCCATAATAGATGACGTTAGATATTTTTATATGCCCTCAATTTATAAAAATACATACAGGCCTTCTTAAATTATGACCCTTTCATCTTTCCAACCCTCTAATTGCCTTTGTAATAAAATTCGTAATTAAAATTTAGCTATTCCTACTCATTGGTATATTTTATATTATAATTATTTTATTATACATATATAATACCAATCCTCTGATGAGCTATGTGTAAGACTTCGTATCACATAAGGTACGTCTTAGCTAGATTTTAATTAATCACCTCAATATCCATTGATGAGATTAAGAACATAATCATTAACTTCAATCCAAACGATAACAAATTAAAAAATAATTAGGTCAATGTGAAATTCGGATCTTAAATTATACCTTAAATTTATAAGCTATAGATTTATATATACTTATAATTTATTTCTACAAAAATTAAAAGTTTTTTAATGGAAAGCATTAATTGTGGTGGTCAAAATATATATTATCTAGCATAATAACTGCAATCCAACGAATCTCCAGTATAAAGTCTTTTTGCCTTTATTCATCATTATCATTTAATATTTCATTAAAATCTAAAAATGATGATGAATTAACTAACTACACTAAAATCAAAATAATATAAAAGCATAAAATTATACCTAATTTATATAAACGCATAAATTTAATTTAAAGTAAGACGAAAAAATCAAATTAGGCTACTAAAACTCCTTAAAATTACCATATAACACCAATCTTTTAATGAAATAGGCAGGAAACAATAAAAAAAGCAGATGTATTTGTGAAACATTTAAATCCAGTTCTTGTTAAAACCTCACTGAACAAAGAAAAATAAAATTACAACGAAAAGTTTGAGGTGGCTTTATCAAATGAATGTTCCTATCAATAAAATTGATGATGAATACAAAAGCTCTTGGTTATAATTTAATTTTTAATTATTGAATAATTTTTACCGATGAATTAAAGACTGGAATATTTTCCAACGCAACGGAAGGTGGCTCAATTAATCTCTATAAACCTGTAATCGCTCCAGGAAATGTAAATTAGTATAGACCCATTAGCTTGTTAGAAATATAAATATGTAGTTATTTTTATCTAAAATAGACAAGGTATATAAAATAAAAACATAATTTAATTTTCGTCAGCAACACACTAACAAAAATCACAGAATTGTTTAAGTAATAACAAAGTACTGTAAACTGTAACTGTCTACCCGTCAAGTTAAATGGCGAGGGTCTTTCACAATAATAGTAAAAAAACCTCTAAGTGACATTGTTAAGTGGACACCAATTTTGACAAAAAAATAAACAAATAGAAAAAAATGTCAGTAATAAGTTCTGGTTGGTCAGACGAAAATTTTAATGATTACAAAATTATTTTAAAGATAATATGAACATAAAATATCCAATTTTTAAGTATATTAAATTATTTCATCATTGAAATAATATTATTAAATATTAATACCTATTAGGATGAATCACAATAACTCAATTCTTCATGAAAAACGAGTCGTTTTATCAAAATCTCTGTGCAAAGTATTTTATAAAGGAATTTCGGAGATCTAAAAACAGACGCATGTATAAGATTAATAGGCCCAACTATTTTCTTATGGTGTTTCGCTAATAACTTTGGTGCTTTTTTTAGTAATTAAAAATCTTAAATTATATTTAAATTTAATTAAACCTGCATTACCTAAATCACAATAGATTACCCCTATATTAAAGTGGGTCGATTTTCACGAAAATGTTCGGGCTTAATCCTCTCTCGTTTGGATGACGTTTTTGGCTCCCAAGTCGGATAAGTCAACTGTGTTTAATCTCTCAAGTCATATTGTGGTCAACTAAGGATCTGATAATATACTTTGCGGCCCGCGTTAAATTCAATAGGGACCACTGAATATATTTATTTCTATTTAGCTAATAGCTAATTGTATAATATAACAACATAAATAAATAACATATACAACATAAGCACGATGTGTTTTTTATTTATTTATTTTTGCTTTAAGAATAAGCAAAACATGTTAATTTTTAAATTGCAAAAGCTATTCTATAAGTAGATATAAGAGTCGTATTTTAAAAAGATGTTCCTATATATTTTATATACTGAATATTTTTATCGACTATTTATATAATATAAGTTTGTTGATAAAGTGATTGCTAATAAAGTGTCGATATATTGTAGAAGATATTTTATATGTTAGGTTCCGTTTTCGTCCATTATTTAATTTAACGGTTAATTACGAAGATTCAAGGGTGTTTGTGTAATAATATTTTATATTATCCAGTTTTTTTTACTGGAACATTATTTTTATTTCATGACCTTTGTGGCGCTTTTAATGTGCAAGAAGATTTTTATAACGGTCTGCTTTGTTTCGGCTTAGTCATTTATTAATAATAAGGGCAAATCATTTAGATAATAAAAAAGTAACCACTTAAGGTACTGAAAACATTAAAAACTGCAGCATTCAGAGCTGCATCTACGGAGTAAGCCACTGCTGAAAAGGTCAGCCAGGAGAGAGCGCGTTTCTACTCCAGTCAAAGATGTCTTGTAACCGATGGTCTGTGCCCCTGGATAATATGTCTCGTAAGCGATGTCCCCGGTAGCTCATGTGTTACATATTTTAACTCAGAATATTTATTATATTCTCATTATCTGAAAATGTTTCAGAGTAATTGCACAAATTCACTCTTTTCACCAAAAGTCGCTGTGAGAGTGATCGTTTGTCAATCAGCATCGCCAAGTGTCTCACGTTCTGTACGATACGCCAGTTCGTAGCGTTCTCAAATATGGCTCCATTGTCTGGAATCCAAGTAAAGCGAAATACTCCTTTTTGTTGAAGAGACAATTTTTTAAATCTCTACAAGAGGGAGTACGAGTCATATCTATATTTGTTACCTAGCGCTTTTTTTGCTAGAAGAGTTAGAATTTAATTATTGCATTTTCGACGTAGTGTCAATGAAACACCTTTTAACGTTGTTAGAAGTCGGTATCGACAATCCATCAATGCTCGGTGAGTTTCAGATTGCTCTAGAGCAATCATACTCAACCTTTTTTCCTTTGAGTCAAATACATGTGTTTGCAACATAATTTAATAATGTAAAAATAAAACTCAAATAATTTTCACTTTATTTTATCTTATTTTTAAATCATATACATACATATTGTATATATATGTATGTATGTATGTACAGATACATCGCTCGTAGATTTTTTTACGCATGTGTGCAAAAAAAAATAACAAAAGTAACATTGTAATACACAATCCAATACAAAAACATACACATTAAAATATAAAAAGGAAAATTGCAAACTTACAAAAAATTTTGAATTTGTGAAATTATAAAAATTACAGTAGTTTTTATTTTTGTTTTAAATTTGTATACTCTCATTTACGTTATAATTCAGTTTCTCTTGCACGAGCCATCCAGATGCTCAACGAGCTTGCTGAACATACAAATGTTTTCAACGATAGCTATGAAAAGCTGGAATAATTTATGTGGAATTATGCTCATCTATCTTAGTTGCTTCTGCTTTTTTTTATATAATTATTAACGTTATATTTAATTAAATAATCCCTCCTAACTTTAACCGTTATGGTTTACTGTGTAAAATAATCCTCTTCTTTCTTTTTAATAAATTTATTTTAGACTTTTAATTATATTAATGATATAATTACTAAGCTAACATAATAGGTTTTCAATTATACCATAATCGACAATTTTTCTGCCATTATCGGAGGTGCAATGGAAAATCACTACAATTTAGTATTTCATACGTTATTTGTTTTCGGTTGAGCTTATCATTAAAGACACGTAGTTTGCGTTTGACGACGCTTTTTGTCACGATCGATGATTTCTTTATTTTGTAAATAATAAAATAAAAATTTGGTATAGTGAATTATGTAAATATTAGAAAAGGCATTTTTAAATGGTTTCAAAATTTTCATGAAATCTAGGAATACTGCTCCAAAGATAATATTTGCATCCTTGCAATTCACTCTCCGTAGAATGTTTCTCCCTGAAATCTTATTATTGTTACAACAGTCAATATGTTTATCGATTAGTTTACTTATTCAAATCAAACTGCATTTTTCATTTTTAGTGTATGACATAAATTACATAAATTTGATTATTTTTATATACTTTATCGATGTTTCTTAAAATTTGTTAACATCTACTTACCTTATCAGTACAAGTATAGTTCTTGATTTGTTTTAGAGAGAGTGTTTTAAAGTTTCTAAAATTACACATTGAAGTTTTTCAAATTTCACTTAAATAAATTGTCTAGCTTCTTTTCAGCGCGCATTACTTTGTGATTACAATTTTATTTTATTTTTATTTATTTATTTATTAAAATTAAGACCATCGTAACCTGACAGGTTAACCTAATGCGTCATGGTAGCCAAAAGCATAAAATATATTTTTTTTAAATCCATACATACATACAATATACGTATACATGCATACAAATACATATACGCACACACACACATACATATGCACATATAACTAAAAACATGAAATCACGAAAAAATACAAACATAAATCACCTAAACTGGTGAGCATTGTCCCATACTTAATTAAATAAACTGCTTCGAACTTTTCAGGCGTTTATTATTGCTGCAAAGTAACACTTATTTGGCCGGAAGCCCCGAAATATATAAAAAAATCTCTAAAGCCCTCGTAAAATGAGTAATTATTATTAATTATAAAAAATAATATTTTTATTATAATGGTTAACGTATTCGGTGCGTATTCACGCGATTATTTGCCCGTATCTGTTGATCGGCGAGCAGCTGTTACTGGGCCCTTTAGCGCCGCCCCCTGATAAGGCGCCAGTTAGCGTCGCGGCGCCGGTTTGGGAGCACGCGTCCCAGGTCCGAATTGGGCAAAAACGTAATAATAAATAAATAATAAAAAACGCGCGCTCGACCTTGGCCCGTCCAAAAATCAAACGCGAAAAAATCTGGAAACCGGCCGATACTAGGCTTTTCTTAAAGTGATCGGAAAATGTGCACTAACTACAACAACACACCGGAAATGCCGGGAAATGTAAAAATTCACCGACGGTATAAAATAATATTTTCGCTTAGTGTACACCTGAGATCTGAGAGATTATTATTATTTTTAATATACAAGAAAATACCTACCAGCGCTCAATATCAGGTTTCAATCGTTAATGATGTCAAAAAATTGATAACAAACAACATCAAAAATAAAAAAAAGCTCGTAGTCTCGTACGCTCTCGCTGTATATGATTTTATTTTATATATGTACATACATATATTTTTATTAAATATATTTTTTAGCAATAAAGTGATACCATAAATATAATTATGTTGGTATTAAGTATATTATAAAAGACCAACATATTTAATTTTACATCAAAGAATAATTAAACGCCACATTTTTTCAAAGAATCACTCACATAACGCTAATGAATGTATTTTTAATATAATACTTTAAAAAGTGATATTCTTAATTATAACATATTAAAGATGCTGTTAAAAGAACGATAAGTAATATAATGAAAGGCGTATAATGATTGATAACGAGACTTTAAATCTAATTAAATTATTTTAATAATTAGGAATATATTGAAATAACGAAAAGCAGAGCCAAGTAGTTATTTATATAATAATTAATAACAACTTTTTATTATCATTACTAAATAAAATTTGATAAATTCTTAACCCTTTTATCTTTTTGCGTATTAATAAAAGTCGGGAATTCAAATGGGTAAGAAAAATAATTTTCGCAATTGCTTGCAATCTTCTACGGCGTATCTAAGGGATTTAAATATTTAGTTAGTTATTTAGCAAATGTAACTACTGTCAAACCATAAATTACTTATATTTTAGTTTCTGAAAATTCGATCGTTTTCTATGCATTTTCAATGACAAACCGCAAAGTTTTGACCCAAAACTTATTTTTTGACATGGTATATGTTACAACCTAAGATAGACTGTATTGACATTGTTGCCAGATACCCACTACATAATTGATGAAAGGCCAAGAGGTGGGAAATTTTATCTTTATGTATTTGTTTCTCAAACAGCAGTTTTATCATTAAGGATCGTCCATTGTTATTTGGTGAAAAATCTGTTTTGGTTTGATTATTATTATTTTGATTTATGTTATAAAAAATTATACGAAGATATTATAAAACATGTTATTCAAAAAAAGTTTAAAAACAACTTTAGGATGCACATAGGATTTTATTCTTTTAAATTATTAATTTACTTAAAGAATTATCTTCGAGATGTGGAATACATCTCTGCGTAATGAAAAATTTTGCCAACACTATTAATTTCATCCCAGCTATCTATATTAACTTTATACATGTTATCGCTTATCTTAATGCCCTTATGTATTTTTTTTTTTTATTTACAGTGATTTAATATATCAATATTAAAAATATGAGTTTCAATTTTATAATAGGCCTTATTATTATTTTTTGATATTTGTCTTCTATATTTTAATACAAAATTCTATGTAACCAATTTTTCTTTAAAAAAAGCTTTTCGTATGGTTTACAAGAACTTTGCATGAATTCATAAGGTATCATTTAATTAGAAACAGCACAGATTTCACAAAATTATAGCATTTTTAATTTATTATTTGTGAATAACACACAAATCTATTCAAAACTTTTTTTATCAGCAGATGAAGATCATAAACCTCAAATTGCAAACGGATTTTAAAATTTCTCCAGGTATTCCAAGGTATTCTAGGAAGGCTGAAAGGGTCGAAAATATCACAATTGCACAAGTTTACGTAACGCAAGAAATGATATATCATTTTCTTATTATTTTGGTAACAAATAATGCTATTTTTTATAAATACTTCTACTTCCATTAAATCAATACTAGCAATTCAGTCAAAAAATAATATCCTATACGAAACTTACGAAACATTATAGACTCGTACCTCAGTATGCTTTGTAGGGAATTGCTGAAAATATATATATATATATATATATATATATATATATATATATATATATATATATAATATATATATATATATATATATATATATATATATATATATATATATAATATATATATATATATATATATATATATATATATATATATATATATATATATATATATATATATATATATATATATATATATATATATATATATATATATATATATATATATATATATATATATATATATATATATATATATATATATATATATATATATATATATATATATATATATATATATATATATATATATTTATATTAATTTTTTATTGTGAGAAAATCATTTTTTTGCAATCAAATTTTTGCGCGTCAGTTCGAAATTTGTTAATATGTTGGGGACACTTATTCATGCCATATTTAAAAAAATGTGTTTACAGCTTGATTTACAGCTTAAATTATCCAAAATAACCATATTATTAGGCCCCAAGGTTTATGGTACCTATAAGTGTCTAATGAATACTAGCGATTTTCTTGATGACACCTATAAAAACCATCCGCGGTGAAAGGGTTTTAAAGAGCAAATTTTTACTTTTTGACCGTGAAAATATAATCTAGTTCCAAATATTTTTTTCGATTTCTTTAATATTCTTAATTATTTTATTTTAAACAATACATTTATTAAAAGTTATTTATTTAACTTAAAGTTATAAAAACTTATTCAATAATGGATTGTTGAGAAAATATTTTGAATACTTGTGTACTTTTAATAAAAATTTCATTTTATCGTATATCGTGTTAAAGTGTATTTTTGCTCTATTTTATTATTAATTTTGCATCTGTTCTGATATAGGTATTAAAGTGTATATTTTTACAAGACATAGTTAATTCGTTTATTAATGACTATAATTGTGCAACATTTTTTGACTCGCCTCCACGTAGAATTTTTTATAGGTATTGTTATATATGTAGTCTCAGAAAATAAGGTTCAATTTTGAGGTCGTAGGTGGACTAAGATTGACGTGAAGAGGGAAGCAACTGCTTTGGCGTTGCTCCGCTTAGTACGGGTTCGGATGTACTCTCGTGTGTTCCAAGTCGAGAGAAAATTATTATCTATATATTATTAAATGATAAAACCGACTGTAACAATATATACTATAAATGATAAAGTATCATCTATTTTAATTCTATATAATGATAACCATCTATAACACAATAAATTAAGTGCTAGCAATAGATTAATGTCAATTGTATATTATATATTGCTCTATGAAACAAATTTTGAGCTAATAAATCTATAGTTATGCTTAACAAAGAGCCTAAAAATATTATTTATCATATATAATTTTAAGCATAATTGCTCGTAAAATCAACAATGCTTTTTGTGTGGGTAGTTAAAAGTGCTAATTAAATCAAAGTCACGCACAACGATTCGAGATCTTACAAAAAATTAGCTGTAGTAATCCAATAGTTTATGCCCATTTAAAACAGATAAAAAAAAGCTTGCTAAATGGGTGCCGCATGATATTAAAAAAAAAAAAATCGCTGTTACAAAATTTATTATGCAAATCTTTCACGTAAAAAAAGCAATCTATTTTTACAGTTTTCATTTATTTTATTATTATAAATTTGCCGTTGTAACCTTACAGGCGTAAGCTCATTACGATAGAACGAAGTAAATATTTACTAATTGAGTCAATGCATCTGGCTCTCAAATTTTCAATATATTATTTAAATAATAATTTACTAAGAACCTCATAAAAATATGTATATCTCAGTATATACAAAATTAATATAATGCATATTCTGTATTAACAATGTTAAGTAATTGTATGCCACAGTTCAAACGAATCGAAATCAAATAATTTCCTTAATGGATATTTTTCTACCATTATGACGTATCGTAATAATTAAATGGGTATTTACTTAAGTATTAGCGTGACATGACTGTCCGTTGACAAATCAACATTAATTTAATTCCGCGCAATATTGTAAAATAGCAATCTTTTTATATATGTTAAAATTTGAGGTTGAGTTGAATTTTTTCACTCCCGATTCAGAGAGGTCGCTATGAATGAATTAAAAAAACAACAGCGAATTTTGGAAATGTTATAACGCCAGGCAAGGATTCGTTAATTATTTTTCTCTCGAAAAATAAAAATCACAGGCATACGCATTTTTATTATATTTTAATAATTATTATTTTGAGAAGAGAATTTCTGATTTAATTTCTTCCATTGAAAAAATATGTTTTTACTTCTAAAATTTCACTTTTACGTAATGCGTACTTTAAAACTTTATTTTTCATTAAGCAATGTCAGACATTTAAATTTATGTGAAATATTAAAAATTAAGTATTTAATAATTAGTTTAAAATTTAATATCGGAAAATGTGTAGTATATATTTTATTTATTCTATAATTTTTTTTTATTTTAATGATTACAATTATTACAATATTGACTATACTATATATATATATATATACACACAATGTATATTTAATAAAATATATTAAATTAGATCGAAAATTAAAATTACCAATGGAACAGCGTACTTCTTAACTTTGAAGAGAGCGATGTATACCATAATGAAATTATTATATTATAATATAATGTTTGAAATATTGTGTACAAAGTATAAACAAACTTTGCAAACAAACAAACAGTCATATTAACAACATGGCAACCACCAGACGCAAAATCTTAGATTAGATAGATAGTAGTCGGGTTAATTAATTAACAAGTGTCTGTAATCAAATTATCAGTTTAAGTAGAGGGGTGATGTAATATAACCGCACGCACCTCACTTCATCTAAAACCTATGTATATGTCAAGTTAGATTAAACAATAATTTAATCACTATACAGTTGATTTTACTGGTTTTATCTATACATAGATGAAAGATTTATTCATTAAAATGTGATTATTTGAGTTATATACAATCTTGGTTTATTCAGTTGCCTGGATGAGCCAATATTGTATATACATACATTGGTAGTTAATAATCTGGCCTAAAAACAGTGTTTATGTATGAGTTTAAAAAGCACTAACAACAATTTTGCCTCTAAGATGACATAACACGACTTCATCGTAATTCCATGTTTATTCATTATTATTCAAAATTTCTGCTGAGAAAATATATTTAAAAATTATTTTCTACAGTTTATGTTAAAAATAATATATATAAAATAAAAGTTATATATCAGGCGCGGGCGGTTAAATATTTTTCCTCTCGATCGCTCGCGTTTTAAGTAACGAGAGTGAGTGAGAGATATGAGCATGCGGTCCGAATGCCCTAATCTCTCATTCACTCTCGTCACTTAACACGCGAGCGATTGAGAGGAAAAGTATCTGAGCTCTCGCACCTGTTATTAAATATGTATAATTCAGAATTGACATTAATTTATTGCTAGAATTTTTAGGTTTTTTGTCAGTCTGTTTTATCACCTTATAGAATACATTTTATTTCAAATAGTTTTGGGCTCTTATGCATAGTTAATAAAGGGAATTTTTCGAATCATTCGCTCAGTATTTGTTATCAAAGTGATATAGTATATAATATATCACTGAAATTTATTTGCTTTGTTGTTAGAATTTGTAGGTATTTTTATAGTCGGTTTTACTATATTACAGAATTCATTTTATTTATGATAAGTTTGGGTTTATTAAGTAAAATTATGAATTTTTAATTTAGATTAAGTGAATTTTCCGAAAAGTTAGCTCAGTATTTGTTATCACAGTAATAAAATATATAATCTGTAATTGACATTAGTCTTATGCAGTTTTTTGTTACACTTTGTCTTATCTTATTATAAAATACATTTTATACATAATAGTTTTGGACTTAAAGCACAACATATAAATTTTCCAATACATTAGTTAAGTTTTTGTAGTCACAGTAATATTATATATTACCGTAACTTACATAAATCTGTTGATAAAATTCTTAAATTTTTTGTTAAAGTTGTTTTTTTATCTTACAGAATACATTTTATTTATAATATTTTTTTAAAGAATAATTTTAGATTTTTTAAATAGAAAAGTTAGATTCTTAAAAAACATTAGAACAGTATTTTTACTATAGTAATATAATACAAATTATATTAATTACATTAATATTTTATAATCTTACATAACACATTTTATTTATAATGGTTTAAGCATAATTATGAATATTTAAAGCAAAAATAGAGAATTTTCCGATACTTCAGGTCAGTGATGGCGAACCTAATACATTTCTATGCAGGATCACCTCTATAAGAGGCAAATTTCATTCTTAAATTTGTAAAAGGTTCTACAAATAATACCAGCAAGTTTATATGCCTATGTATAAGTGTATATAAAAATATACCGCTGCCTACATACATCCTCTTTATGCTCCTCAAGAGCTGTCACCTTGGTTGAAAATCAACACTTGAACCCTGATACATAAATGGCATTGCAAATATTTATTTACATATACATATAGTAAAAGAATAAACTGGGGCTATAATATATTAAATTGTAATATCTTATATAATGTACATAATTACTACATCTTTGACTCGATAATCACTTAGTAATATTTGTAGCAAAAGTGCTTTACACAAAATTACAATATTATGTATAATTGTATTATTTTTCCTCTCAAACGTCGAATTATATCTTTATTTTTAAATGTCATGTTGGATCTGTTTGTCGTAGTGCTCTTCTTTTATAATATAATATATTATATGAGAGCAATATTTTTGAAAAACCATATTACGGTTATATAGTGTCTAAGGTAAGGCATAATAAACATAAGGGAAAGTCACGTAAAAGAGGAAAAGATGTACGTGACGTGGGTAAACTAAAATGGCCGCGGGCTTTCCACGGTTGAGTCAAAACTTTTGATTACGGGCATTATTTGGGTTTTATTAGGCCTTTTATACGCTCTCACACCAATTACGTATAAGGCTGCGTTATTGTTTTTCCAATGGCGACCCAATGAAATCTTTTTTATTTACATCCTGGCTATCCTTTCGAGTCGATGCCCTTGAAATAGTCCTTGATAATATGATACGTATTTTATAAAACATGTATACACATTTATGTTTATATTAGATTTGATGTCATGCAGGCATTTCCTTCCTGACATGCCTTATCCAGCATTTGATGTGACATTCTTATTGTTTACCTGTGCTACAAACATTTTACCTATTGACTATTCGATTACGATAACGGTGACAAGGATACTGGGTTACGTACTTATAGAAATATTATATAATAATATTTTATGTGTGTGCTATTATATCCAGATCTAACATGTGTATATACATTAAAAAATAATTTTCATATTAAAAAGGTTTCTATCTGAATAAAGAAATACGCGACAATTCTGTAACAATTTTTATTTTTATTAATAAATTGAACACTCTTGTTGACCTACTATATCTCGTAATTTACTAATAATTTGAAAAATGAATTAATATAAATACTTAAAGGAATAATAATTAATGTCATACAAATTATATTTTATGTCAGAATAATAAATTATTAAACATATAGTATTACATTACTTTGCAAGATATGGTGTAAAATATAATGTAACTGGTAAATCAAGTTGAAAAGACGATAACCAGTATAATATTTTTTTCCCAGTTTATTAAATACAAATTATTGTATATAAAATTAATTGATACAATGTACAGACATTAAATATTTAATTTTTCATAGACCGGATGAAACATCTTATTTTAGGTCAAAATCTAAGTAAATATTGTAAATCTTTTTAGTGCGTTGCAAATATAAAATATTCAGCATACAGCACGGAAAAAATGCAATAATCAAATATTATTTTAGCATTAAATATACTTTACTATTATTAGGCATTTTAAAACTTTAATCACTTATAAGTCGTTGTTTTATTCCAGATTTATTATTCTGCAATTTTTTTATGAACAATACATAGTTTCTTTTTTAAATTTAATTTACAAATATAGTTTATTATTTTAATTTTTTCTGAATATACGAATGAAATACGTTTTATACTAGAGACTGACAATATACTATTAGAAAAAAGCAGAACAAAATAAACGATAACAATCATGCCTGAAGGATATTTCTCATTATTACTAGTACATGTTTTATTTTCACATGATAATATTTGAAGATATATTTGTTTATATATGAAGAAGCAATACATTTGACGAATATTTTTTAAGTAGTTAAATAAATGTTTAAAAAATTAACTTTGTTCTTCATATGGAATCGATTTAAATTAGCTGTTAATTCATAACATCTATATTTAAGAGACATGTCGTTGATACTATAACGGAGATTTTTTTAATCTTTTGTAACTTCATAGGCATAATATTAATGCATTTTAACGGGGTAAATCTGTACTAACTGGGTAAGCCAATAATATATAATATATACTTTAAGTAAATATTAATCATTGACATGTATATTATTAATTAATAATTAATACATGTGTTATAATTTTTAATCGATTTATGTCACTTCAAAGCTGGGGCCAGTTTTTAACAATAATGAATTTATAAATAAAAATTTGAATCCGATACTGTGGCTCGAGCCCGCGGCCTCTGGGTTATAAGTTTTGACCATTTAGACTATGCTGTATGTAATTCAAAATACAAAATAGTTTTATATAAATATATTAATTAGTAGTTGATTTTATAAAAAATGGGGCTTTGTAATACTTTTGCTTTAACAAAAATATTTGAAATTTAATGTTGAAGGTTAATAATAATTTTATTATATATTATATTATTATATAATAAACTTAAATCTATTAAATTGAATGACATAATCGATTATAAGAAAACCGCGTGTCTGATAAACAAAATTAAACCGTAGATAGGTTGTATGTAGCGCAAAAACAATAACAATTCGTTTGCGAAAATAGAGTAGCAATAATTTATTAATACTGAATTTTAACATTTAACAAAGCATAGCTGTGATATAAAGAGAGATTTACATATGATTTTTTAGTACTTTCTAAAATATCAATATATGTATGTATGTGAAATACGCTGTTTTATCTTATCATCAGTTTCTTACGTATCATTGGAATTATTTTATCATGCATTTGATATAATTCACCGTTTTTCTCAAAATAGTTAATTGTGTTCTATTGATAGTTAATGAGACATTTCACACATTGAATTAATCCTAGTGGGCAAAATTAAATTATGTTCATTTAACTTTTTACCTACATACATATGTTTTGGATCGACTGAATTTATTTGTTTTTAATATTTTTTAACAATTCCAGACATATTTTATTTTGTAATTGAAATATATGAATAATATACTAGAAACGAGAGGTAGTACATGAGGTATAAAAGCAAGCCTGTGATTTTAGTGTAAACAAACGTTATCGACTGTACACAATATTGTGAAATTGCTATCGAATTTTAAATACATTTATGTATATTTATTTATTTATGTGTATTAAAAGTAGCAACATATGTACACCGAAGTAGTATATGTGTATATACATATATACAATTTGGTATATGTTATATTAATATTATTATTACTTTATGAGATTAAAAAATATTTCATAAATCTTATTATAAAAGAAATATAATTTAGTTGTATTTATGTATAGATTCACGTGTTATCCTACACATATATTTACATACATATACAAATCGATCTTTCGCTTAAGTTAATATTAAAAAATATATAAACTAAGCTACATTAATTAAGAACATGATAATACTCGACTGCATTATTTTCAACTCATAAACTTATTACATATTTAATATATTCATAAATGCGTAAAATTACGTTTTTACTTTTATGTACACAGTAAAATAATATCGTACGCGTGGCAAAAATATTTTATGATTAATATATTTCACAAAAATAATAGGTAGAAATTTATCGTCTTGGAGCATATTTAATGAAAAATTCATCATGTTTTTTATTACATTATTAACAAAAACAATTTAAAGCTTAAACATTATGTGTATGTTAAAATATTTTTATTTATAATTTAATAAATACCTTATACAGTTTAATTCTTACTGTGAGGGAGCTCATTACACATTACTCGCGTGTCAAATCAATTTTCGAAATTAAAATTAATTAAAATACCATTAATATATTTCAATGGGGTAATTTCAAAGTATCTTATATATAATCGTTTAATAATAATTGAGACTTAGATCACATGTAAGTCAAAAAATACGGATTTTTAATTGTTATTAATTCAATATTTTATTGAATTAATTGTAAAATGTGTTATATTGATTTTTGCTTCTACTTTATGTATTATTTATATTTTTATTTTTTGTCATTATATTAAATCAATATAATTAAAATAAAAATGCTTTAACTTCCCAGTGAAAATACTTACAATACTAATGATTTGCCTCTGTAAGACTTTCTCAAATATTATGTTTGTGTTTGATTCTCGGATATGCACAGCGATTACTCAACAGGTATTTTATTTTACTGAGAAAAAAATACGTTTGATTCTGAGAAAACTACGAGAATCTTGGATTTATGAAACAACAAAGAACGTTTGTGATGTTTACGTCTTGAATACGTGCAAAACACGTTTCTACCTAGTGGGTGAAATATATTTTTGCAAAACTTATATACAAGGGATCTTACTCCAAACTAGTATATGATTATTTCGAATGGGTTACTTTAACATATATTCATATTTTTTTGTTGTTATTGCGCTACTTATGGTAATTTTCAGTCGTGATTACAAAAACTAAGTTTAGAGTCAATGTTTTAATACTAACTCTTAATTTTATGTTACATTGTTCGTTTTTAAAAATTAGAAACGAGAGTTACAGAACGATTAAATATAATAGCATATTATTTATATTGATAATTTTTTATTGTTTATTTCTCAAAGTAATTATTTAATATAAGATGGATGTATAGATTTATCTATAATTTTGTCACATTGTGTAATATATTCAATATAACTTTACAATGCATATAACAATAAATAAAGGCATTACAACGAAAATATGTGTTGTTATACCATAGAAAAAAAATATTATACAGACTGCATGATGAAACATATCTGAATTTTTACAAAAATTCTAATAAACGAAATAAGAAATTTCCATGATATATTATAAAAATAATTATTTAAGATACATTTGTAGCAGTCTAACACTATTGTCTTAAATACATTTCCGCTAGGAGCATTAACCCTTTAAACGCCAGCGATTATTTGTTTAGACTTAATATTTCTAGGAGATAAAAATAACAGTGATTTACGGACCTTCGTGTCAGGGATATTTAATTATATTTTTTAGATAAAGCTTGTTAAAAAAACTGACTACATATGTCACCATGGCTTATGGTTTAATAGCATACTATTTGACTTCTCACGCCTGTAAATTTAAGTAGCTTTTTGATTGTTTTTAAACATTCAATCCCTCCTTTAGATTGTTAAATTGTTAAATGATAGGGTGATTCAATTAATGATCTCAGTAATGATTAATACATAATTATTTTGTATTTCTAAATTTTCAAATTCTTACGGATGAATATCGTGATAATTAATTAAAATAAAGTATCACAAATTAATATAAAATTTACTACTTCAGTTCATAGAAAATATTGAAAATGTATAAAAAAAAATCCCGGTACCACCTTCTTGTAGAATATCTCATAAATCCTTTTTAGTACAAAGCTCTTTTTATATAAGATGTCATTCATTATAAAAGTTTACTATTACAATGTTTTATCTATAATACTGGGTACGATTTTAAAATTTTGATTCTGTAAGGATATTTATTGTGTATCCTTTCTAAGCAAAGAGTAGTTTTTTTCCCAGTACGTCTCGGGACGGATGTGCTAATAGGTAGTCTAGGTTTTTATCTATTTTTATTTTTGGAATAAAATAAAGGTTTGGGTGGTTGAAACCCTTACACGAATTTGCATAATGAATGATGCTCTTCTTGGAAGACAAACTTGTGATACGGAATTAGCTGCTAGTCATTAATATATGGTTTTATCATAGACCAGTGATGGCGAACTTTTTGAGCAAAATTCTTAAAAAATATATTTTAACTCGGGTGCCATGCAGGCGCGTACGGTGAGATACGTTCCCTTTCGCTCGCTCGCGTGTTAAGTGATGAGAGTGAGTGAGAGATAAGAGAATGCGGAACGCATGTTACGCACGCCCTTATTTCTCACTCATTCTCGTCCGTACCGAACGCGCCTAGTGCCGTGGCACATCAAGAAAAATCTATAATTTTGTGATATTTAAAGCTCTAGTAAAAATAATTACATTTATTTATTAAAAAATATATTTACATAAGTGACTCTTGTTGCTGAATTGCATTTACTAAATCTTCAATTGAAGGTTGGTATTTCATGTACTTCAAGTACTACTAACTTCTATTGTAAGTCGCTTTCTTTTATTGGTTTTAATATTATTAACGCTGAGAATAAGGTCTCACAAAAATACATAGAGGGAAAATTTTTGAATAAAACCATCGCTTAATTTTTCAGGTTGCTAAAAGAGTCTGATAATTGGTTCCAAGCACTCTAAATTTATTGTTTGAAGTGACATTTTTATTCCATATTTTTGAGATTATACCTCAAATTGACAACTCTTGAGCCCAGAAGCTGTATTCAAAATCCTTTAATCCTTTAATTTTCTTCATTCATATAAACAGAGAGATCTGTTTATATGAATAAACAAAACTTATGATCGTTGAGCTAAGAAAAGTATTTCAGATTCTTATCCTCAAGAAATACCTTAGTATCTATAAAGCATTCCATAAATCGCTTAAGCACTTTTCTTTGGCTCAGTCACACCAATATTGTAGCACTTATGTAATTCATATAGCTGTTTCTAAAGTTCTTTATAAAACGATTCCAATTTAACCTTTGAAATCATGCTCGGAAGAAGATGATTAATATGAATTCACCGATGGATATGAAAAAGGAAAGGATTTTTGCTAATTGATTGTGAATCTGTAAAGCACTGCTTCAGAGATGTAAATATAGTGAGAAAAATCGTAATATTATTTAAGAAATCACTCACTAAGGACGATATTCTACAAAAAAGTAAACATAAAGAATAATCTTTATAATATGCTGAAGAGATTTATTTTTTCAAAAACAAGTATACGAAAAACGTAAATAGACTAAAATAATCTATTGGTAACGTTCAATGAAAATGATTGAAAGAAAATTGCAGAAGTTATAGAAGTTTTGAAATTTTTTTAACATATTATTTAAAATAATATTTGAATCACTTATTGTATTATTTTAATAATACCTGTATTTATTTAGTGTTTTATATTAATTATATTGTTTTTAAATATATTTAAAATGCAAGATTATTTAATTTATCTTAATGAATCATAGAGATAAATTTAATACATTAAATAATAGACTATATATGTAGATAAATCATAATCAATAAATCACTTATGATATATAATAAAAGATAAATGTCTCATATAAAATAAATTGTATTAGTCATTTTTTTTAGCAATTTCGTTAATTTTATTAATATCTTTAATTTGAATTTAGAAGATCCCGGGATCATAAACTTGTAATCTCGAAATCCCGATCCAACCGATCATTTGATTTGACATTAGTAATTTCATCAAGAGAAATCGAAAAATATTTACAGTAATTAAAGTCTCTTTTTAATTTATGCTGTGAATAGAGTTTCAGTTTCATTGTTCTATCTTTAATAACATTTTGATTTAGCGGTAATTCAGAAATTTTCTTAATAACAGCCTCTTTATTTTGCATATCGTGAAATGAGTGCACATCTTAGAAAAGTTTAATTAATAAATTCTCCTTCACTGCGAGCTTTTTCATGCTGAGCTGTGAAATGATCAATGTATAGACTTACAAATTTAAGAATGGAATTTGACTGAATCTTGCCTAAAAATGTAATCCTTTATTTCCTTCTCATTTATAAACGATGTGTGTCACCTAAAATGTCTTGGCTTGTCATCTTTGACACGCGTGTCATAGGTTCGCTATTACTGTCATATACCTTTAGCTATCCTACATTGATTTGGCACATATATTATATACAGCGTTGAACGGATGAGCAAGTCTCATGGTAGTTTTAAAGGGAAGTTTTTTTTTTTAATTTGTCTAGTGATAAAATAATTTGATCACTGGACACTCACATGAAAAGCTGGAAAAGGCACTACTCATACTCAAACGTATATGTACAATAAATACTTCGACATTCTTATAGCCAGACCCAAACAACCTCAATAAAATAAATAAATAAAAATGGAAAAAAATAAAGCAATAAATGCCGTGAAAAGAGTGCTTTAAGTAGGTTTGAATTCTTCGATTCGTTTGAAAGGAAACTTTTTGATTTAATATATTTACTTTACTGTAAATAATCTATATAAATCGTATGTATCTTCCAAGGTGTACATTGATCGTTTATGGTATTCAAAATAGCACGTGTCCATCCGGTGAATGTCAACATTGACAGGCCAATGTCAACAATGGGCCAATAAGAAAATGTATATCTATAAACACCATGTAAACGTGCTGACCTCGAAGAGATATTGGTATACACAAACGCTATGAGCAAACAAAGTCTATTTGCGTATAAACGAACGCGTAGTGTTGTATTGTGTGCTGGTCATCCAGGACCAGAATCGGCAATGGTCCGTGTTCTGCGTATGCATAGTTAGATACATATAAATGTATCATATTTACTATTCATTGAAATTATTAGAGCGTTTAAATATAACTAGGCTCTGGAGATACAATCCAAAAAATTGCTTCCCTTAAAGCTTGTTGGATGGGTCGGTGTAGTACGTGCGAATTGTGTGTATGATTTTGGAATTCTACGTAGCGGCAAAAATGCGACATTTTCACGTAATATTAAATGAGATACGTGAAATTTGCGTATACATATATATATTATAGGGCAAAATGAAAACGCTCTCATTCATTGATAATTTTTGCGAGCGTGCGCAGTGTCGACAGGTACGGTGTGCATGCACGTTACTTTGTTATTAAAAAATACGAATAAATGTAAATTCAAAGTATAATTGAAAAAAATATGTTCCTCTTAATAAAATACTAAAAAAAGCTTTGAATAATACATATAAATATACATTTTGTAATAATTAATAGTAAATAATAATTCCTAAAAGTTTGTATTTCTCACTGAAAACTAGAGATATGATTTTTACAGACGTTATACTACAAGTTTATATTTATTTTGTTGATTTATTTAGCTAATATAGCCATAACATAACATAGTATAAAAACACATTTAATTATTTTCTTAATGTACGAAGGTATTTCTTTATTCCATTAAGGAAACCCGCTACATATTTATTTTTGCGGATTGTCTTAGGAATATTGTCATACAAATTCACATCTCCGTAAATTATTCCCCTTGCCGTACTCCTTATACCTAACTATTAAATACCTATTAAAATATGGTTTTATATTATTTTTTAACTTGAACATCCAATCATTCTAATTTATCAATCATACTTTTGCAACTAGTGAATCGATTATTATTTAGAACTACTCTAATTGCCTTATTTTGTAATTTTTGCAATATCGTATTATCGAATTTATTAAGCATATATAATATTGTTGCACAAAAGTTCAAGTGAAGCAATAAATACTATTTTTTTGTGTTTATACTTAACATATTTCTCATCTTAGATAGTATACCTATTTTTCTACAATTTTTTAATATGCAATATCAATGTTCCTTAAAATATAATTTTTTACCTAAAATTACACCTAAATATTTATTATTATTTATTAGTTCTATAATAGATTTAGCTATAAATATTTTTAAAGTAATATGAAACACATCTTTATAATTAATAAACATACATTTAGTTTCATTCATTCATTACTAAAATTATCTACATTATCAGATATGCAATAAATTAAAGTGTCTTTCTCAAACGGATGTATTTTACATTTTTTATATTAGTAATTATACCATTAATATATATATATATATATATATATATATATATATATATATATATATATATATATATATATATATATATATATATATATATATATATATATATATATATATATATATATATATATATATATATATATATATATATATATATATATATATAAATATATATATATATTAAAAACAGCAATGATACTAATTTGAACCTCTGTGGTACACTATTAGATATTATTTTCTCTTTGAATAAGCATAATTTATTTTAACCTTTTATATAGAAACAAAACATAGATTATTATATATGTGAATAGGCATTTGAATAGTCAGAATATAGTCAGGGCAGCCAAGAGCGAACATGAACTCTGGAAAAACAATGATTCCGGGCCTCATGGCAAAAATGGCATTTTATATCTTTTTTAACATCGTAATATAATTTCTTGAAAAAATAATAGGTACGATTTAACCCTTTTCTTTGCTATAAATAAATAATAAAATTGGCAACCGTTGCGACATATTTTCTGAAATTATATTTTATGTGAAATATTTTAATTAGGCAGTAAAAAATATTAAAAATATCTACTCATAATATTAACTTAATTATTTCTTTGTTGCTTAGTGTAGCCGTAGTGAATTTCTAGTACAGTGCAAAAGCAATTAAATTGTGCTATCGCGGTGAAAACGCTTTTTATAACAGTAAAGTATCAAATAAAGCACACCTAAACCAAATTTTGCCAAATAGGAAAGCACAAAAAACAATTATCTTTTCTTAGAAGTCAAAAATCCACGTCAAAAGCAATAATACGTGCCGTCGCCGTCGCAGTGGGAACGCTCGTTACCGAGCGTTCCCACTGCGACGGCGCCGACACGATTTTATTGCTTTTGCCGTGGATTATTGACTTATGAGAAGTGATAATTGTTTTTGCGTTCTCCTATTGACTAAAATTCAGTTTTAATGTACTTTTATCAGACTTCTTATAATATAAGTACATAATACTTATATTTCTTAAATATAGTGTAATATTGTATTTTTAAATATATACTATGGAGCAATATGTGAGATACGATGTCTATCTATACTTATTATTCTACCCATTTTCTCCTAAGAGATGAATTGGCTTAGTTTGTATTTTCAATTTGATTTAATAAAAGTTTTAAAATTATGATTAGTTTTGGAAGTTGTTAAAAATATAATTAATTAGGTGTCATTAATTTAAAGACTGAGATTAGTCTGGTCTCTCGTTAGTTTTTTGTGGATATTGATTATGTTTATCCCATTATAACACATTGGACTTACGCCTGTTATGTTGTAACGATTGCTTTAAAATAATAATTATTAAAAAAAATATAAGAATATATATGTATATTCGTAATAGTAGATTGATAACTGTAAAATTTAGCACCGTCGCTATTCTATGGAGTATATCAGGGCTCGGTAACCTATAACCTGCGGGTCACCAAGTGACCCGTTTGATGATTTGAAGTGACCCATTTCTGTTCTGCAAATATCATTTTTTTAACGTGTTACGATGTCACCACTAGACCACATATATGGTTGCTAGGACCAAAAATATTCACTGACCCGAATAGTCCTTTTAATAGTCCCGCAGCCAAAAAATGTTGCCGAGGCCTGGAGTATATACTCCGGGGATGTGCATTATACGGTTTCAATGCAAGTGCTTTAAAACTGTAAAATCCAAGAGATGCAAGTAAATTAGTTTTATGAAATATTCTTAGCAACTCATTTAAAATTAATGTCGTTGTAACGATTACGGGTGGTCCTGACATTAAAATAGCTTTTGAATAAATAATTTTTAAAGTTGAAAAAACTCATAAACTTAAATAACGCTCCGTTAAGAGTTTCTAATTTAACGTAGATTTATTCGTAGATATCTTAGTATATATAGATACTTTATGAATATATAAATAACAATTGTAGTATTGATTGAATTACACTTCTATCAAACATATAGTTTTATACTTTGTCTCTGATACTTATTTTTTTCAGAATAATCTACAATGAATAGTTGCAAAAATATTTTTTGTGGTAATTAATGTAAATAATATACCTGTAGTGCTACGTTTACTTGACTAATTCTCTAAGAAAACTGTTTTTAGTTTTTTCAAGTTAAGGTTCAATTTTATATATTGCAATTATCAGAAATTAATTAAATTGTTAGAGTTTTATTTATTATTTATAGTATTTCTACATTAGTATATAGTATATAGTTGACGAAATAGATTTCCTGATTAAAGAAATTATACTTCTTGCAGCACGTTTATTTTACTGAATGGCAAAGATAATGGACAAAAACGTTTTAGTTATTAGTCTTTAAATTAGCTCCTTATTAAAAAATTTTCAATACTTAATATGTACGAAAAAAATCGATTAAAATAAACCGTCACAATATTCATCCCTGAGCTTATGTAAATCTAGGCAATCCAAATCTGTGATAATCGATCGGAATTAAAATTATATAATAATTACTAATTCCGAGTCATTAACATTAACAGCCGCTTTAACCCCACCATGTTTTGAAAACATAGTTTGTGATGAGTAGAAAATAAGGTTATCTGCAGTGACTTGTTTTAAAAAATATTTTTGATAGGATTTTGTATGAACAATGTAATGTGTTGAGAAAAAGATCAGTCTTTTTCAGAGACTTATCTGACATTGGGATCAATATACATGTTGTTTCTAAATCATGTTGATAATATAGAAGAATAAGAGGTTGCTCTAAATATATTAAAATTAAACTAAAGCATTTCCAGATATAAAATATGGTATTGGGACGAAAGGCGACATATAATACAGTACAAATTATTGTATATAGCTTCTAGAGGCCGCATATTTATTATAATTAATATTTTAATATTATGTATAAAATGTTATAAAAATATTTTGTTATTCTGCACATTTTATCCATTATGTATTAAATTAAAAACACTCGGGTATCGTATTTTTTTTCAGAAAACGGTACAGGTACGATAAATTTACAAATTTTTGACATTCCGAGTTATCAGTCTAGTGTTATTAATTTATTGAAATAGTTAATCATCGCAGTTGTTTCTGGATGTTTAAAGGCCAAGCTTCATTATTGATTCAAAGTCCTTCAGAACGTCGACTGAATAAGCTTACAATTTATTCATATTTGTACTTGGAGGAAAATTGTGCCTAACGTTAAATTCTCTACCAGTTGACATTTAATATTGACTAATAACTGACGTTTCGCACAAGTTTCTTCGTTTCGAAGGGAGGAAAAAATACGTACAAGGAATGTTATAATCTGACCAAGCTCAAAGATAATGTAAAACAAAGAAGTGCCTCTGTTAAGTGAAATGAACAAAAAAATCAACGAAATTTTTTGACATGAAAGTGAAACTATGTATATCTTACCCTCCTTGTAAAAATATCTAGGAATATTATAATGTCGCTTAAGTGTATTTTTCTAATTTTTATTAAAACAAAATATTTTTTTATCTCTCGCATAGGCTGTATTACATTCGCTAAAAAAGTGTTACACTTTAAATTTTTGATGAAAAATTGTCAAAAAAAATTGTATCCTCGATTATGCAAAACTATTGTTTGAAAAAGCACACAAAAGTTAGTCTAGTGGATAATATAACTCATTTCCATGTTACTAAATCACTGTTTCATACATAAGTATGTCTTATATGTATATGATTCTTTGTACATACACATATATATTAAATATTTTTTTTAATATTGCGAGAAATTTAAACTAGCATATAGACATAATAGTACTTGATTTACTCTATAAAATAGCGTTCCCAAGCGTCATATTTTATCGAATGTAAATATTATTATCTATGTCATGATTTGTTATCTGCAATATTTGAGCTTACAAATTGAAACTGGAACGCACTTAACCTTATTTTGATAATGAGCACAGTAGACACCTTTGTGTGCTATAATCATCATAATTGAAATAAAATATCATAATTAAAGGTTAGCTAATATCAGCCCTTTTCTCTTTATATTTAAGTATAATATTAAAACACTGCAATTCTTAAGGGTAATACTCAAATTACTTATATATTTTTCCATTTCTCGGCAATTCTTTGGCGATTTTTCCTAAAACTTGCAACTCTCGGGTCTTATTCTTTCGACTTCTATTCAAAATAAAGTGTATATATTTATTCATATAATATGGAATTTTACATAATGAACATTATTTGCACTCCATTGACCTGAAACATCAGACGTGTAATGAATTGTATTTATAGTAACCGTGTGTTGAACATACGTATGGGTATAATGTGTTATTTTTCTCTACATTAATAAGGGTAATTTTCGGTGCCGCCAAATGAATAAGAATGTGTCTTTCATTCAATACAATAATGTGAAAGCTTAACCTAATTTCATCTCTTGGAAAAAGTTTTTGAGAAAATCAATGAAGCCAGGAAAAAGCTATATTTATTCATTAATTTGTTTACCATAAAACAAGTTTTTCTATATTTCCCCCCTTACATTAGGGGACCCCCTACATCCATTGGTTTTGGCATATATATGTTACGGTCAAAATCTATTCATAGAATATAAGTCTTCTGTAGATACTTCTGTTGGATTTTGCATTAGTTTTATTGTTATGAATATTGTCAATAAACAAAATAAGTAATAATATGCGTTATAATAAAATATCCACATATTGACTAAGAAAAATAATAGGAAAAAGCGATTATAAATGCGATTGACAGGCATTTTAAACTATATAAGATAGCGGTTTTTATCTTAGATATGTAATTAAAAATATAAATAAAATATTTTATCTAGAAAAAAAACAATATCTAAAACTATAAACTGTTGTAAAAATCATATTATTTTTTAGTTCAAAATATTAGTATTATTTTTACAAAAATTTCATAGAAGTGAAGTAGATAGCATCGAAAATAGTATATTTTAGTTTAATTATGACGGAAGATTAAATAATATATTTTTTTGATCTGATTTTTAAGTGCGTTTCCTAATCGTTGTAAATGCACCAAAGTTACTGCTTTTATAAAGAGGGTGATAAATTGTGTATAAATAATTATAAACAATTTGCAGTGTTGTCAGCTCCCGCTAATTTTTTTGAAATAAGCATCTATAGATACGTCTTCAATCACCTTCGGCAATTTTTGTAGACGTCATGGGCTATGAGTTGAAGTAGTTCTTGATTAGAGATTTTTTTATATCTAATATGTACGACATAGCTTGATTTGAATTAACTATCTCGATATGTATCCGTGAGATTAGAAAATTCAAGAAAAATCTAACCTATGACGATCAGAATTACACGATAGAAATTAAAAAAACACAAAGGTGTATAAAGGATTTGAACCCAGATCTTTCAGGCACTGGTCTTTGACTATCCTACTGGTCTATACATGCAGTGAGTTGCAAAAAACTGTCTTGATCGACAATATTTGTAGTAAATAATTAATTCTGCTAGTAAGAATTTTTATAAAAATAATATTTTTCATTGGGCCATTATTCATCATTAAAAATTCAGTGTGTGTTATTTTAATCTTCTTGAAATTTTCTTTAAAACGAAAAAAATCAAAGCACTTTTAACAGAATATTTTTTCTTCAACAGGTTTCTACATACGGTAGTCCAGAAGCTTGTATTTATAATTGTATTTTGATTCTGAATCTAATGGTTTATTTTTTGTTCTATTTCCTCTTTCCTTTTCAATATTCGTTATTTTGCAGCTGGTATACACATTAATTTTCTATATTTAAGTGTACTGGAATGCATTCCCTTTTTGATATAAACATCACTGCAACACTGTTTATATATCATAAATATATTTATCATATTCTTCATCAACGCATGAAAGCTCATTTTATCTAAAATGATGAACATATTTTTACTGCCTTCTTTTAACCTCCTCAATGTGAACAACTTGAAAAGACATCAGAAAAGGACTAAGCTGTACAATCTCTAATAGTAAATTAACTCCAGTAGTGATTTTTTAGTGTAGAACAAAAAACTTTTGGACGCTAATAGGTGAACATAATGCTTAAAATAAATAAATTGAATGCTCCCTTATCTTTCTATCCCCATTTGCATATACAAATAAAAAACACACATCGCATTAATTTCTTTTCTAGCCTAAATATGTATGCTTTCACGGCAAAAATCAAAACCTAATTAACATGTATAAACGTTTATAAATTATTGATAAATACGTTAAAAAATTCGACAGTACAAATTTGTGCATTATATGAATATTGAAACAGAACATGTATGATTATTAAAATATTATGATGTAAAAATATTAGAGTTGTTTCATTCGTAGAATCTGGACTTTGTATGGTGTCATTTGTGTCGATGAGCTCCACTGGTTGCGAGTTAAAACCCTAACTTTAGTTCATTTTTAAGTCTGAAATGAAATGACAGTCGAAGTAAAACTCCCAAACTCAAGTGATTTTTCTATGGGGTCGTTACGGTTTATTATCAAGGAAGTGAAACGAGATCAACAGTCATTCTCTTTCTCGATATCTTGACCAATCAAAATGATTTTGTTTGGTGCTCGAATTTATGTATTATTTATTATCTTTCTAAGTGATTTTTCTTTTTCAGTGTTACAGCTTACATTTGATCAGAGAAATAATAATTATATTCCCTGATTCGTCGTCTAACAATTGACGATTAGTTGCGAGACTGAAAACTCTGCTTTTATTTTCTTAATATTGCATTACGCTTTTCTAGCTGTTATAGTTGTTGTATAAATCAAGCAACAGTGGAATTTGTTAATTATTGTAAAAATGATAATGCTAGCATTAAATTGCTGTAGATTTATTTTGTTATTTTTGCCGTTTATAATAAATCCTGTTCTAGCATTCAATGTCCTTCGATTTTTTTGGACTGGTAGCTAAAACGCTGCATTATAGAATTAAAAAAGCCTAAGACTTTGGGTGATACTGAAATATTAAAAAGTAATTCTTATTTGAACTATTCTCATATACACAATATCTTAAAAAATATTGTGAATATTTCATAAAAAAGATCTTTAAATTGCTACAAATATAAACGTATACAAATAGTTTATTTTATTACCTAATAACTCGGGCTGAGTACAATTTATGATTCATAAAGAAAACAAATTATATTTCAATTAGTCTAACGAGCATACTCGACAGCTCACTTTTATACCGTTACTATGTCAACATTTGTTTTAATGCTATATTTAATATAGAAATATACACATATAATAGTAATAAAGTGAATAAGAACTATTATACAAATTTGATTATATTAATTAAACACATGTCACATTTTCATGTTGTTTTAAAGCTGCTTGATTAAATATTGATTTTAATCAACGAATTAAACTTATAAACACAAACTCTCACCTATTATTAATTATTTATATATTTTTATTGCTCTCAAAAGCAACGTCAATCAAAACAAAAACGCTTTGTTTTTGTTGTTAAAGGATCGATTTTCTTTACTTTTGCATTTCGTCGAGAGCTTTTATTTACGTTCTACAAAGAAATAATGTATAAATCATTAAAAATTCACAATAATTGACGATTCAGATTCCAGGGCCATATATTTATAGTATATAGAGAAAGCTCCCAGATTTTAAAGGCACGCTAACTTATTAATTATTCAGGCAAATAATTAAGAATGATATCTGTTTCTTATAGGTAAAATTTTCCAATATTAAATAATTAGTATTTAATACTATTCATACATACGAAGGTGTATGTGTGAGTTACATAAATAATTAACTCTTTTACTGATATTTAAAAGGACTGCAAATAAAAATTCTGAATTTTTTTGTGTCAAGAAATATTTCCTAAGGCTATTTATATAAGCAAAATATAAAAGACCGCTAACCTAGTTATGTTTTTTTCATCTTATAAAATAATAATTAAAATCTATATTCAAACAATGTTTGGGGAGGTTTTATATTTTGATAGACCCTGGGTTTGGCCTATTTATTATTTACTCAAGCTTTTATTTGTGTACTGTATATACATTAGTATATATCTATGTATATACATTATGTATACAAAACATTAATATATTAGGTAAACATAATAATATCAAATTAAATACATAATCAAATTCATAATTGAAACTAAATAAACGTAACTATAGAAAAAAAATTCTAATGTTCATATATATATTAAAAAGTTTATAGTAATACATATTACAACATATAAAATAAATAAATAAATTAAATGCCGCAGGATAAACTCATTTTTCGACTTGACAATTCCTCAAAGGGAAACACGTGACTCGGTCCTTGGTTATCTCCGTGGTTACGAAACGAGCAAAAACTTGTGAATAACATTTCATGTTTCGCATTAGACATTCTTCTATCGCTAGACGTGCTTTGAAAAATAAAAATAATCCATATACCAGTATGGTTATACGTAGATATGAGCTTGTATCTATATATTATATTATAAATCAGGTAATTGAAAACCAATATTAGATATAATAATTCGATTATCGTTAGTTTTTACTTAAATATGTTGCGAAAATACCTAACAATCAATTGCATTTTTATACGTGTGCCGAAAGTGCAACAGGTGCCGAAACATGGCGCTCTAAAATGTAAAAAAAAAGCTTTATAAAAAAAAATTATGCATATAATAAAGTTGTGTGATAAAGATCAACAAAAATATATGTACAAAAATCTACAATAGTACAAGCTATTTTTAGTTCGTAACAGAAAAAACATTGCATTATTTTTCAATGAAAAATGTTTTTATTTTTAAAAAACATACATTTCGCGCAAATTTTTCTAATAAGTTTTTTATTATTGAGACTTATTTATTACTAATATTTAACACCTATTTACGAAATAAAACAGTCTTAAATTCTCCTTTAGCAAGCGCAATATTATTACTATATGAAGTATTCGAAGAGATATCTTTCCATTTTTATATAATGATTTTACAGATTCCAAATCAAATTTTTGTTTTTTTTTATAGTTATAGAATATTTATTTATTTTTCTTTAATATAAATTTAAAAAATTAATATTAAGTGCAGCATTAGCTGTTTATATGTATTATTATATAGCTAATTTTATTTTCATTAAAAAATATGTTTCCAATAGCAAGAAATAGTAAAAATAATAATTTTAATATAAAAAGGACACATGATTTATATTAAGAAAATAAAGATCAGATACATATGTATAATACATAAAGAAAATACACTAGTATGAGGTAAACACCATACACGCTCAACGTCTGTCTGTCATTTTTCCGCGCATTTAGTTTGATCTGATCTCCCGTTTGGACATGTATCCAGCGTCGGGTAGACAGACAGAGAGCGAGAGGTAGATGAAAAATTAAATGGATACTTGTTGTTCTGGGGTGTGAGGCGGGGTGGGAGAATGGAAGGGACTCGCCTACTTGTGTTGCCATGAATACACTCAGGTAATCCGCACTCGGTGTTGCCATGGCTGCTCAATAACGACGGCTCCTTTCGCCAATTGATTAAAACGAAATCGGATATGGTGTTTTCCGTTAGATTTACCGCGCACTGTTTACAAATTTCGGGTATTGCTTTAAAATCGCGGTTGTTCCTCCGATTGTTCTAGGTAGAACGATAAACAATCAAATATCAAAACAACGGTGCACGACGTACCAGTAATATAATATTCATAGTGCGAACAGTAAGCATAATATTATTTTCTATATGATCATATTTAGCCATTATTTGGTATCTGCAATCATGAATAACCTTTCTTTATTATTTAACCTCCTACCTGAGTTGTCATGAGAGATAGTGGCGCTCGAATAAATATGCCTTTGCTTTGCCAAATGGGTGATCGTCGGTTGGCAATAAGACAAGCGAGGACTATTTTTTGCATTCAGCACAAGCTCTGAAAAAGTACAAGTAAATGCAAATACAAACCTTAGCACAATACAAGTACTATCCCAAGCACAAATACTTGCACGAGCACATTAGTCTCCAGCATTACTGATTAATGTATTGATACGGATTGTGGATATCGATATATGTATTTATGTGTAAACACGAACTGAAAACATCCTCTCATTCCTTCTATGCTGCTTATGTGGTATTAAAGAAATATTGTATTACAGCTCTGGCGAATTACAGATGGGTGCTAGTGGCCAACCCACGAAATATGTTCATGCTATAAATGTAAAACTGCCAGATAGCTACTATCGGAGATCAAAAGCGGTGAAAATAGCAATAGTCCTATAGCAACCTCACAGATGACCATGTTTGAAAGGGTCATTGTCTCAAACCCTTAATTACTGTGACGAAAAACGACAATTTAATAACAATGGGGACAAATAACATACATGGCTTGAGTTTATAAAAATATTCTCTTTTCTCGAAAACAATGTTGATTTAAGTAAAAATATGTATACTGAAAAATAAGTAAAATAGCGTTTCTCTTAAATTTAATATTGCTTTTTTGTAAAATACAACTATTTTTTAATTCTTCTTCAGTACGTTTTATAATATTCTTGCACGTGGATTACATAATTTTAATAAAACTGATTAAAATAATTCTTCATGTATAATTTGAGCAAACATTTATTTTACATTAACTTCTACTTCGGGTAGATTTATGTAATATTAATTAATAATGTAAAATATTTAACTAAACCGTTATTGTTTTATAGAAATTATTCCGATGCACATATTGAATACATTTATAGAATTATTTACGTGGAAGACTCATGTCTTAAAATCGTACTAGACTAAAAATTATGAGACGATTTATAAGAGTAATTATATAAATTTACTTAAAAAAGTTGTACTTGAAAAAATGTTTATTCGTATAACACTAGTTAATCAATTGCGCAACATGTTATGGTTATATTTTATATAATCACAAAAATATAATATTTAATATACGCCCAATAAATTACTACATTTGAGTGAATATAATTACGAAATTTGAATAAATAGTTATGCTGATGACAACCCATAAAAATATAGCATTTTTAAAGGTTGTCATCAGCTGCTTATTACTTAATAAATCAAAGCGTTAATCCTAGTCATAAAAAATATAAGAATATAATTTTTCAATTACTAATATCATATAAATAATATATAAATATGTACTTTAAGATGCAAAATAAATATGTACATAAATTCAAGAGATTTAAAGACATTATATATGTATTTAAGTTTACCTTTAAGGCTTTACCTACGATTTTATCTTTGTACATGAACTACATTAAACGACGACAAAACATAATATCGTAGTCGCCTCCATGTCATTGGAAAAATGTCAAAATGTCAATCAATAAATAAAAAAAATACATCTCGATGGCAATTCGATATTATTAAAAGCTTAGACGGTTATGTATGTATATTTTCATATATTAAAGCAAGTTATAATAATGAAAGATTTAAAAAGCTAATATTGGATATCGCAATAAAAATCGAAAAGAGTAATAAATATTTTTTTCTTAGATGTGCGATCGATATTTATATCTATTTTCACAATCGCATTATAAAAATTCATATGAAAATTATATAAAATTAGGCTATGGGTAACATTTCACTACCAGCAATTTTTTTTGTTGCGATTTTTAACCATCCATCATAATCAATTACAATCATACAATATTTTAATTTATTATCTAAAGAGAGTAATATTAAGATATACTATAACATTACAATCGGAGCATTATTCATATATAAAGGATCTTTATAAAAATAAATATTGATTAGAGTATAAATTTAAATATTTAAAGCTAATGATTAGCCCTCGTAAAAATATTTCAAATACTACTGTAAAAAATACTTTTTAATGAGATATTTTACACGATATTTTTCGTTTATCGTGATCAGTAGTAACGAATTTGCTCTATTTTGCCAATTTTGTGACAAAAATCTCGATGTAAGCAAGCAAGTAGATGTCATCTATACTAATTTTGAGAACACTTTTAATGAAGCATGCTTAAACTATAGAAAATCATGATTAAATCTTTTAATCGTATTTTTCAGATCATCGTCAATAAATTCAATATGGGCTACACAATTCCTTTGAATACATTATCACGTCAGGAATACTTCAAAGTTCTCATTTTGGTCCATTATTGTTTGATAATTTGATGATAATTACGTTGATAACGTTTTTTAAATACTATTGTGCTATTAAAGAGCTAATTATACGACTTTTTAAAGTATAATATGAAAAGTTAATTGTATTTGTATTGATTGCTTTTGTCTTAGGATTTTTTTGTTTGTATAAAGCATAATTATTTTTTTGTTAAATCCATGTCAAAGAACATATTCATTGTAAAATTTATTTTATAGTAAATAACAAATATTACGCGAAGATTCAATTTTTGTATTTTTTTAGAAAATATTTTTGTTTTTATTAATGTTAAAATTAAAAATTAATTTAACGTAAGAATCAAGTAATCTCATCTTCGTGGCAAAAATATTGTTGTTATCTGGCGCTGAAATCCTTGAACACGCCACCCAGTGGTGGCAAACGACCTATATCATGTTAAAAATCAATATCTATGAATCAACTTGAGATATTTATCTAAAATTTTGTATGTGAGTAAATACAATGTAAATGATAATATAATTCAAGTAATCCTTAAAAACTTAATATTTATTATGAATTAACTGATAATTGCTAATACATATTTAATCATAAAATAACAGCAAAGAAACCAAACTATTATACAATTTAACTTGATTGATATTGAGTTTTTACCATTGAAAATTGAATGAAGATATCACTGCATGATTCAGGGATATTAAAAACATCTGATTTTACTTCAGTATGATAAATTATAAAGTAACTTAACTTTTCTCAAATGTCTCTTAAAACCTACTAAGATCTCGGAGGGAAGTGACATCATCGAATAGGAAATACTTTTAGAATATTTTTTAGTTATTAATATAACTGGTGGAGACGAAGAATCAATACAAACATTTTATGTAGTTCTATAAATAACATCCCGTGAAAAAACTGGGAAAATATAAAGCAACCAGTAAATAATAAATATATTCGTAAGTAAAACTGATATTGCATGTCTGATTTTTACATTGATAGAATGTTATCAAAAATGTGTCATAATATCTATATTACAATTACTATTCATAATAAATAATGTTGATTATACAGTTTGATATCCAGTTCTTTGGCATATTTTTATTTTATTAAAAAAATATTTTCAGAGACAATCAATTATTAAATAATTAATTATTATAACTGTTTTCGTATAACTAGTTATTTTTAAATAAATTTTAATTACCAAATTCGAGCAAAGTTTTTATCTTTTGCGATGATAATTTTATTATAACAATATTTCTTGTCCTTATATTTATCCTAAAAGTTTTTAAATTCTAAGAAATATAATATAGTTTATTGACAAGGCTTTGCAACTTTCATGTTAATTTAATTAAATATAAGGAAATAAAAAAAGTAACATTATGGTATTAATAATGTTTATTTGTAGAAATAATGATATTATTTTATTAACAAATTCATTTTTTTTAATTTCATTTTTGTGTGTATCATATTAATTTATTTTATTTTTATTACAAATCTGGCTATCATGAATTGACAGGTTTCTTTAAGTAATAACAACTATCGCCGAATACAACCTTGTGTTTGGCAAGCTCGTTAAGATGCTGAATGGTTCGTGCAAGAAAAGCGTTCTCAAGCGCTGACGTCCTGGCTTCAACTTTTAAGAATAAGGGGCGCGATCGCAACTCTATAGGGCACTCCATCTAAAGCTCGCCCCTTAGCAATTTAAAAAAATGCTTAATTTAATAGACACTATGTTGATAATGTGATGAATTGTATCGCAATGCTCCTAGCAAAAAGACATTAGGATACAAATACAGATACGACCCATACTATAGAGATATCTCGGATTTTTTTTGAATTCTCACTAACAACAAGGAGTTCTTTGCTTCATTTAGTTAACTTACAGAGGTGACGGCCGAGTGAGCAGGTTCCCCACCCCCTGTATATTGGGGATGCATTAGTGTTTCTCCCGAGCGCTCTGGTAGACGTGCTCTCGCTGACTGGCCGGCATTGCATTGCTAGATAACAAGACAATGGAGCCATATTCTAGGACGCTACGAACTAGCGTATCGTACAGTATGCGAATTGCCAATAAATTATTCAAGTGAAACGCACTCTGCATAACAAAGCCGAGCATCCTTGACGCCTTTTCGCAAAATTTGCCGATGTGTATAGAAAATCTCTAGCCCTGCTCGACCGTCCCACCCAAATTATCGACGGAAGTATTTCTACTTAAAACAGCTCTATGAAAATAAGATAGTGCTCGTCTATTTTAGATATGAACTATAACTGCTTTTTAAAATCGATAATTATTATTTGTATAATGGCCATCATAATGCTCTGGGGGAAACCTGGAAAATCATGATGGTCATATTTGTAATAAATAAATAAAATAAATCAAGCTATGTCGCATAATGAGATATATTAATTTTAAACTGTATATAACAAGGTAAGCAAAATCAACAGTTGTTGATTATGTTTACCTTGTTGTATATAATAGGGTTTTGCGTATTTAAAAAAAAATAGATAGTAAATTTGTATATTTTCTTTATTTTAATTTTCTAAATTTAATTTATAGGTAACGTACTATGGGCAAATACGAATGACGAGTCTCAAGAAAAAGTGCTTCGAGATAAAAACTATATACATATGATTTTCTGTGAAAGTGAATTAGTGAGACTGTTGGAAAGATGCGGAAAATTTTCAAGATCAGGAGAAAAAACATGAGCTGGACTAACCTCAATGGTTTTACTGTGAAAGTTTGCCTGTTGAATTATTTGGGGTTTTTGATCGTCGGAGCGAACAACACCACTGTGAGTATTTTTTATGATATATATATATTATGTGTATGTCTGTATTTTGTATAACGTTTGTTCTATTCAGTGTACTCACCTGGGCGATGGAATTTTCATATCTGACGATCTTTCGCTTTCGGCACGGGTCCGTAAATGATTCGTTTCTTCGGTATCGGAAATGAAACTTCTATTATTAGACGCGTTGCTATGGCAAAATCGTGGAAACGCAAAATCTGAGAAAAATTCACACACGGATGAAATTCGGCGATTAAAATTAATTATTATGAGCGTAATTTATTTTGCTTAAAAATATATGTATTAATCGCAATATATTTTTAATTACGAAAATGGTATAATAATGAAAATAATAAATTATTTTAGGTTATTATGAATCCTTTTTGCGGGAGAAAAAATCACTCATTATATATATATTACATAATACGTTCTAAATATCAATATATTTTACAAAATATATATTAGATATATTTTTATTATAGATATATTTATCTCTCGCATACGTAATATATCTAGTGATATGGGATCTAACTGAAAAGTGACACCTTTAAATTATGAAACTGATTGCGTAACGATAGCTATTTTAATAATGTACGTTTCTCTGAGTACGTTATGCAAAAAAGTGACAAAAATACCTTAATGATACATGTATACGAGACCTTACGTAGTTAATAAAAATACAATTTAGATATTAATATATAAATAGAACATTGATTTAACAATGTTCGTTAATTATAATTGTATATAAAAGTATATTCAGCATTAATAAATATTACATTAAAAAAATGATGAACAATACATAAAATTAGTATGAATCAAAGGTTTTTTTATTAGTATATATCAAAGGTCTATAATTAGTATAAATAAAAAGTCTTTATTTATAATATTCTTAATTATAATAAAAATTGAATTTATTTAAAGCTTATGGCTTAATTTTTTACTTATGTATTTGTATTATGGTAAAATAGAAAATTATTTTTATTAATAACACATACAATAAACAAGACCATAAAACTCAGCAGCCGCCAATATTTTGGAGATCACGGTCCACTAAACTCAAAATATTGAATTTTGCGGACCAAAACAATGATTATTTTTATAAAAGTAACATTTTAAATATGAAATGGTACTTGTTTTGCCATAAGAGATGCTTAGTGCTCACCCACATATTCCTGCCACGGTCAATTATGACGATCTGGAGGTGTAATTTAATAAGCCTGTTTTCTCACAGTACTTTTATGACCAAAAGGTATCAACTTGTCATCTGAACAGGTTTGGGACGAGCGTTAAATATTTTAAGCAAGTGTCTGGCAAACTCTGCCATCGCGTCGTAGAATTTTCTTTTACTGATATTATAATATGCTGCTTTGTAGTCCACATATAGATACATAAGTTCAATGTTGTACTAATGTTTTTTTTAAATATCTGCATTAGTGAGGAAGTCTGGTCGGTTGTGGAGCAGCTTGGTGCATGAAGGCGTGAGGAAGGATTCTGTCAAAAAGTATACATGACAGTATTTTGTATCCTGCGTTTAGGAGTTTGGGTACTTCTCGGGCACCACGCCCGCGTCCCGCAGTTGCATTAGGCTCGGGAGTTTCAGCCCATGGGCAACTGAGATCGAACCCAGTCTGGCGTTCGCTCCGGAGTACTGCGCACTCCGGCGCTAGGCCAGACCTCCTTCCTTGGTCGTCACGATTGACGACCGTGGACGGGTCTACCGTCGCGAAATGCTGTTGATGGTCTCCGGCATCACTAACCGTTGGAGACGGAGCGTTTAGGAGTGTGTATCTTTGGTAGTTCTCGCAGAATTAGGTCTTCCTTTTTAAGAATATGGCATATAATGTGTGTCCTTTTCTCGATTCCCTTTGCCATCAGTTTATTCCTACGATCTCGGTAGAAACATTTTGACTAGAGAAACTTCCACTAAAGATCTCAAAATCACTTTTGAGAGCAAGTGGAGGTTCTCTCTACACGTACACGAAGTATGTGATAAATATTCCAAGATGCTCAGCTATGTTATGAGAAACGCCTTTCACTTTGACGATCCGTCAGTTATTCGCGTCTGCTATGACACCTTAGTTCGTAGAATTCTTAAATCGGGGTCTATAATTTGGAATCCTCGAATAACCAAATATTCCCTTTGTATATTACTAAGCATTTCTTCAAATTTCTGAAGGGTGTTGTTGACAATCCAGCTATTCTCGAGGAATTCCAGTTTTGGGTTCCAGAACGTCTTCGAGAATCACGATCGCGTCCTCTTTTGATAGCCGTTGGGGCCTATCGCTGTAGTCATTCTGCTCCTTAATACGTTGGCGATGCACATTGACCTGTTTAATGTTAGTTACGAGGAGCTGGTCCGGTTCGAATCATTACATTTTGATATGTTATGATTTTTTTTGTTTGCTTCTTTATATGTAATATTTTAATTATATTTTTTTTTGTGAATTGAAATATTACAATCATTGTTTTCGACCATTGTGATGCATTGGGGTAACCTGTTAGGTTACGATGGTCCTAATTTAATTTGAATAAGCAAATGTTACTAGAGAATATTAAATTTATTGCGTCTGTAATTTTTCATGTGTAATTTATGTTTTGTGTAATTTTATCAGGTGTTCGTTTATCTTTGTGTATTTATTTTCTTGTATAATTTTATACTGACACAAGACAAGATAACATTTATAAGATATATTATTCTTGTTTTTGGTGCTACATACCAGGATGTTAATTTCTAGGATGGCATCCTCCATGAGACGTTTCCTAGTTGTCTTTAATTGCCCGCTTGTTTCTTTTTCATCCGTTATGATAAATTTTATCGCAAATGTGACATACTTTTTGTCTTTAACTCGGCTGAGGTGTTTCTGCCATAATTACGATTTTAAGTAAATACCAAATAGTATAATGATGTTGTGGGAGTTAATATTTTTAAAACTCGCGCAATAATTACAGATGAAATAAACAATATGATGTAAATGATGAGACCACACAAAAGCCCTCGTTACGTCTAGAAAAAAATGGTTTCACATGAATAACACGCAATTATTCTCTGATGCATTGAAATAATATTTCTTTGTTGCAAATTGGTCACTGGAAACAATATATTACCGACAGTCATTTAGTTTGTTTATAACCGTATTCTTAGAAAACAAACGTATGTTTGATGTTAGTACTAATGCTTTTAAGATAAATGTTGTGGTGTTACTTGAAACAATGTAAGTGTAAGGCTAGAGCAGATTTTTCGTTAAATTCTTTTGTCATTCGGTATGCGAGACGTCAATTTGATTGTCCTATATATACTTTATTGCAATCAGCCCTTGTTAATCGGTACTCGTTGGAATTCGTTTTCATAAGGAATTCCACTGAGAAGTGGATTGAAACTGGTTTTTTAAATATCTATTCTTGTTAACTTTACTAATAAAACATTAGCATTTATGTATGTATAATCTAAAATCGCATATTATTTAAAATTTAAATTAGTATTTATCAAACTTATGTGTTGATAATATACATAATCATTCTAGCGAAAAAAAAAATTGTATGTGACAGGATAAATGCATGGAATAAAAAAGTGCCTAATGGACAATTCATAAAATATTGTGCAAACAATTTAATTTTAAATTTGATAGGTAATTTGTGTACACTTATGTTTAATATTTAAAAGAAAATTCAATGTAAAAACATTCTAATCTTACGAATTTCATTAAGAGTTGTTTTGAGCAGTTATCGAATATTCAAATTAAAAAATTCTCAAGGGTTTTACCGTTTCTTAATTATGTTTTAACAACAACACTTAGTCTTTGGATAACTTTTAAATGGATTAAATAATTTTGAATTTCGCAGACGCAACAACTTAGTTAATAAACATTATACCAAATTATATTAACTCAGTATAAGTATCACGGTATGTCGTTAAAAATTAGATTTATTTATTCTTAAGGTGCAGTCAGATCGTAGGTTATTTACTATGTAACACTAGTAGTCACATAGTAAGAATTATATTATATGTCATCCAGTGATGATGCGATTAATATTTTTAATGCATATATTATTTCACGATGTATTTAATGATAGTGACATAACTTTTAATTAATTAAATTAATCACCTCGTTAGATTAGGAAAAGTTTAAAAAAATATTCTGAGCTAATACTAAAAATCACTAATTTCATTCTTCTAGACTAAATTTAGATTAAAATCCTTGATTTAATAATCATTGTACTGGTATTTACACTGTATTAAATTGTTTCTAAATTATAATTTTTATATTAAAAATCAAATTTACTTAAAAATATATTTTTTATAAAAATTCGTTATTATATTTTTTATAATTAATTTAAGCTATTTGAACTCTTTCGTGTTATAAAATATGTATTTGAATTTCAGGTGACAAATTCAGAGAAAGGAATTATATATGCAGATACAGCTCGAAATCTTAGCGTAGAACCAATTGTTGCTGAGTCGCATGCTGACCTACAACTGAATGTTTCGTGGCTTCCTCCAAATGGTATACTATATGAATATATGCTTATAATAAATTCATACACACATATGTGCATAGATAAATAAATAAGCATTTTTTTACAATTTCTTTTTTTTTATAAATTTATTGCCTACATAAATGTCTATGTTAATGCATGGGAAGTGAAAATTTTATTGTAAATTTGAAATGTGCTGTCTGTCAATGTGTGTCATGTTATAATTGCTTAAGTTTTACTAATCGCGTGTTTGTTAAAAGAGAGTGTACGATACAAATTTGGTCAAAAATCTGAACATCAATTTTGGTTTAAACATTTTTGTTCAGAGGTCTAATGTATCTCACCTTGTTAAATATTATACCATTAAATTATTAAAGTCGCGTGAACATTTTTGTGCCTTAGGCAAGTATTGAATTAGGCAGGGTAGAGACAATATTTTAACTTTCGTGCTTAAACATAATATTCAACAGTAATTTGTATTTTGTGTGAATATAGCAACAATATAAAGCAACACAAATCCACTGTATTTAAAAAATATATACAAAAAAATATACTAAAACAAGATACAGAGAGATGGAGAGAAATTTATGTTTCTCATAAAATACTAAAACAATGAATGTAATCAAAACGTAGTTAATGTCTTTAAATTACGTAATATAATAAAATATAAAATTACTCTAATGACTATTTAATTATAATAAATTTAAAATTCTAATTACTCGGAATTCGGTGTCACTTTGTATACAAAATAAACGCCGTAAAATCTGGTAACAGTTTATTTTATAAAAAATAAATAAAACAATTACATTTGTGCAATATATATATATAGAAATGGCGATGGTGTTAAAATAGCAGGTCCTGGAAGAACGGCGAAGATGTTACTATCCACTGATATCTTTTGTGTCGAATCGGTCTTTTGGCTCAGCAACTTGTGTGCTGCTGTGATTTCGTGGCATCTCTTCCCATATGTCTTCTGCGTCTTTTACCGCGTCACTAACTCTATGATAAATTATGGTTTGAGACAGTTTGGAAAATCGCAGATGAGGATGTTTGCGAGCCAATTGCATCTCTTCATAGACACACTCACGAAATGCGTTCACCCCTAATATATAAATGGTTTAAATGACCACTCCAGCTATTGGTAACCAAAGGGTAGAATAGCAATATGCGCAGAGTAGAATGTATTGAATAGCTAGCACGTGTCCTTTCCAAACAAAGAGTAGTTTTTCAGCGCTACTTGTGGGTAATTAAGGTCTCAGCACGGGTGTGCAATTTAAAAAAACAAAACGCTTGTCATGCTGGACATCTAATTGAATTAGAGATGTTGTTTTTATTGTTACAATTGTTGAAAATGAAGACAAGAATAGGCACAATTCAATTCAATTAACACCAGAATTCTACTACAGTTCTCTTTTTTTAGATCATTAAGTATATTCCGAATTAAGCCAGTGTTATGATCGTTGGTTAAGATTTCATCTTATTGAGTTAAAATACATTCATTTTATTGATTTCTGTAAAGATTCTGAATGTTTGCAAATATCTCTTTTCAAAAAAAATGATGGAGTTTTATATTTCAACTCAACACATCATTATGAAGTTTGTACCCCTTCTTTTAGATTATTAATTGAAATATGTCATAAAAACTTAAAATATTTTTGTTGCATGTCTATAATCTTGACATTGAATTTAAAAGATAAGAATAATCCCATTCATAGAGTGAAAAATATCTGCCAGGTCAGATAACGAATAGATAAAATTATTTCTGTTAAATGTTTAAAGAGTAGGCTTTTTTTTCTTCCGGAAAAATCAAAATACTTCTATGTAATAGAGAATTACTTAATATTTTGTCACCAAAAATTAGAGAACTGCTTCTGATAAAGTTGATAACTTTTATTTCTAGATTGTTGTTAAATTTGTGTGTAGAGTTTTTAAAGTTAGTATAAAATGGTGTATTCCATATTATTTTTATGTAAGTATTATTCGCGTTACTCCACACTGGATAAACGTAAGTTAAAACAGGTGTATTTAACTGTTTATAGACTAGGATTTTATTTATTATAGTTAGCGAGATTTTTCTATTATATATTAATTTCAGAGGCGCAATGGTGTCAAGCCCTTTTGACTGGAGTTCAGTTATAATATATATTTGTGCCAAGTTATACCTAGGTATTAAACGCTCGCTCTCTATTCAATGATATGCCTTTGTAATGCATGCAGGCAAGGGTTGTCTACGTTTGGTGAATATTATTGCTTCTGTTTTGTCTTGATTAATTTTAATTCTCCATTTCATAAAATATATTTTTAAATTCCAAGGTTTTATTGTAGTTTAACTGCAATTGGTTTAAGACCATGAGAACTAGTTAAGATTAAAGTATCCTCAGCGTACATTGATAGTTTAGTATTTTTTTAAATTATATTATTATTAGTTTAAAAAATAAAGAGAAATGGTCCAAGTATACTTTCATATGGTACACTAGCTGGTATTTTACTCGGTATCGGATATGTATTATTCAGCGAAACAACATACCTTCGATTCATCAGGAAAGACCGTGAATGTGGATAATATAATAGGGAGTATCGTATTTTAAAAGTTTATACATTATATATAATATATAAAAGTTTATACATTCAGTCATGCCATACTGTATTAAAGGTCTTTTCAATGTCTAGTAATGAAAGACCAGAACTTTTTTCGTAATAAAATCGGCAGATATGTGCTCTGTTAAGTTGATGCATAGTCGAATGATGTTCTCGAAACCAAATTGTTTATGAATGTCAATGGATCCTAGATTAAGAACTCCTGGTGTCTTAAAATAAATATATTTTGTTGCAATCTATATTAAAACTCCATTTACGTTGCTAGTCGAGTCGTCTGTCATCATTTTTGTTAGATTCTCTAACAGGCTTCTGTTATTTCAATAATGAGCGTTTGAGACCCGGGGCTATTGAAATCGGGGCTTTAGAACCTAGATTATTATATTATTTTTATGTTTATATTTAAATTTCAGTTTTGATGTAGTCGCTGATACTCGATTAAGTGGGTTAGTATGTTATCGCGAAAAGAATTCGTTTAATATTGACAGTGTTGTTAATTGGTTGGAATCTATAATCCGTTGAAAGATTTTAAACGCTATTAATATAAAAAATAGTATTTCTGCCAAGGGCGACTCGTTTTTAGGAGCCATCGGGGCCAGGCCCCACTTAATAACTTTTTTATATGCTTTATCGTCCAGTAAAGCTTTTATCATATTATCGTATTCGCATTGATTTAATACTATAGTTGCGTTTCTTCTGTCGGCAGGAAGAATTATCAGATCCTTGCTGTTTTTTAGGATTTTACATGTTTTTGTGCATTTAGAAGCGAGGGAGAAGTGATGCATGCGCGTAAGAATATTCATTGTCTCGCTTGTTCTTGTTAAAGCAGCAATGCTCATTTCAAGGTTTTTCGTCTGTGTCACATCCAGCTATAAAAATGAATATTTCTGCCTATTTCGCACAAGATAAATAAAATATATGGTTGTCAACTCCTGTAGTATGATTGTATTAGTTCAACGTTCGTGTGGTTTGTATTAAAAGTGGAAGCTTTGACGTTCACCATTAACAAAATCATATTTTTACAAAGCGACACAAAAAAAAATATATTTAAAGATTATTGAAAGGCACAGTACTTTAAAAATTCTAAGTATGTTAGTCAGTAAAACATTTTATAGCATATTTCACAATCACTCACGATCTCTAACTGACTGAAATTGATATGCTAAACGCTGATAAAAAGAAAACGTAGTCGGGTGATGTTTTCAAACCTGTCTCTGACAGCACCCTCATAAATTAAGATCAATTGAAAGACGGTCATTGTTCATTTTAAAAATAGTTAGTCAAATATTATTATTATTATTATTATTACTAAAATAAACATATGTACATATGTGAACTAAAATTTTAACAACTTGCGTGATATTAATCAGTTAATATTTGTTCATGGTTTTAGATTTAACCTGGACCCGCGTCACCATGGATACTGTGCCCCCACCTATTGAATGTTGAATGTTAATATTTTTGGAAATGTTTGGAAAGCCGTAAACAGGGTCGGCGTAGGGGATGGGGGCGTAGGCGCTCGCCAACATCCGAGGCTCGCCCAGACGCCGTATCTGGGTTTTCGGTGGGTTATTCGGTATTCCCGTTCCCGGAATCGGGGGGGTCAGACCGGGTCTCCTTTGTACGGCACCCAGTTTAACTACACTGTTTATACGTTTTTCCTTGAAAGACCAGCCCGTTTCTGCTTAACGTGCACCCGTTACGCGGGAATTTCTCAAGTATGCGACTTTGACACGGTATTCTCGGGGGCGATCCTAAGCCGCTTGTATACATAAGGTTCACGGGCTATATTTAAACTATCGCATTTATGTAGTTTTGGCTCATTATTGATTCTTTAAATCTATCATCGAGTTCGTTTTTTAGTTTTAAAATGGCACTCACATATTTTGTCTAATCTGACAAGTTTTGTTATTAATAATTTTATATTATTAATCAACTCAATTAGCATAATTTTATATTTAAATCAGATAAGAATTTTTAAAATGTGTTAATTCTTCCATGTCTATTTTTCTTATTCCTTTTTTTGTAGTCATTTTTTATTTATTTAAAAATATTATTTGTAATAAAAATACAATTTAATTTAAAAAAAATAGGTGTATTTGCGTCCTGCAATATTTGTTTACACTCTGATTGCGTAGAGGTGCCATCACTACCTCATTTTATGACAAGCTGTCTTTCAGACAATGAATTAAACACGCCAAGCGACACGCATCATATATTGCTAGTTGTGTGATCTAACAGATTTTGTACTGGAAATGTTGTCATCGTTTTTCGTAATGTAAAGGTTGTTCTGATAGCAGCTATTTTATGCTTTCTAGACTGAATTAAAATTTGCGTTAATTAATCTTTACAGTTTCTCTTAATTGGTTTTATTGCCATTTTGTAATTTTCGCACACGAGTGACATATGCGTATCTAATGTTAATTGGAAGTGGGGTGGATTTATATCTAATTTACTTCATGCTTTAATGTTTATGTTTTTTTGTTCTACTGATGAGTCGTCATTGGCTGTAGTCTTAAAACATCAGCAGAAATGAGAGAATATATGTATGAATCCAGCATTTTAGTAAGTGTAGTGTTTTTAATCGCTTTAAAGTTATCATATTTTTATCATGGTCTATTCGTGCTGATCACTCTATTTTGTACTATGAAAATACGGTTTTATCTAAATCTCTAGCGACCGCATTTCGTCACGACTAGAATAAGCTTTATCGAGACGATTGCTCACTTGTTCGCCAATGTAGCCATATTTATTTCAAAAAATGAGGAGATGCTTTTATATATTGTTAACATAGATTAAAATAATTATGTATTTATGATACTATTATATAATATATATACTTTAATTTATAAATGTCATTTAATTACTAAGAAGGCAAAAATATAGATTGCGTGAAAGATTTACATAAAATATAACTAATAGTGCGAGTATTTTATCGTTATATTTGTATTCATAAAATAATCAGATTAGGTTATAAATCTGAAAGCATTTTAGATGAGTTGTTTACAGTAAAAATCGACATGAATCGGCTGGTTTGCTTGTAATGGCTCATAATGAATTATTCATCAAATATGCTGACATATAATATATACAACATCACTCTTCATTTTAATGTTTTTTCAGTGGGTTTAATCGAGACTTTTTAGCAAACTCTTGTCTTAATATATATGTATATAATAATATATAATATTATATAAGCATAGTGGCAAGCTAAAGTAAACAACGTTTATTAAAAGAATATTGTAATCGATTGAAACGTAACTTTATTCTATATATGTTTTATGTACTAAAGGCAGTTAAAATTGTATTTTACTATTATTATTTTTTAAATTCCTAATGGATCGTTCTGTAGGGTTCTGAATGGAAACCATATGAGTGTACCGAATTTGAATTATCACACAAATTGAGTTAAGCAAATTTGTCGTAGGGGAAAAACGAAGACCAGAAATCGTGCAAACGAAGCATTTGTGTTGGAAAGAATTGAAATTACATAAATTTTGCTGATTGCCGACTTTCACATTTGGATAACGTCTATTATTGTATACGTATAGATGGGTGAGAAAAATTCACCTGTAAAGTTCGACTGATGCTTCATTTCGTACTTATAAATTCCGATCGATGTTCTTTGATTTCCCGGGCTAATAAATATAATAAGTTAAGACTAGTCAATGGATCACCAATTGGAAAAAAATTTAAATTAATTAAAATTGGTACATATCAACTTCACCAATAAAAATGTAACCAATTGATTGCAAATTTTTATAAACGGCAACATTACCTCATTTGAAAATACAGCCTTGGCATAACCTTGGACACTAAACTGCGGTGAAAAGAACATATAAAAAATAAAAAATAAAAACTTTAAATAATATATAGAAAGCTATATTGCCTTGTAAGAAAAAACTCCAAGCTATCAATATGCAATAATCAAGATATACAATTAAATCCCTAAACAAGTTTGGGTCTACAGCATGATTAAAATGATTAAAATATTTCAAAATAGAGTGCTACGAAACATTGTGAATTATTTGTGGTATGTTCCCGATAGAAACATACATCGTGACCGAAGACGTCGCCAGTGCTATACAACTTTTTGCTGCTAAACATGAAGCGAGGCTCCAACTGCACGTCAACATCGAGGCAGCGAGCGCCTCAATATGGACAACTTAAAAAGGCTGAAGTTACCATTACTGAAACTAATTTACTATTAGTGATTGTGAAGCCACTCACTGTTCAATAAAAGTAGCTGAGGAAAAGTCGTTGAGAGTAAAAAAGTTTAAAAAATACTGGTAAAGGCAAATAAAATCTTTCAAAATCATTTGCTTTGCTTTTAAATTAGCTATTGATGTTACACACTTTTAGCAACTGTTCCACAGAAAGCCTGATAGATCAAAATAAAGCTGCAACAATCATACACGACTTTATTAATTGACCATAGGTAAATGGTTTAATATTATTTGTTAATAAATAAGCTACTCGTGAATTGACTTTAGTTACAGTCTCATTTTCTCTTGCATAAAAATCTGTTTTAATTATTTTTTTTTTTCTGAAGGTTGAATATCGTGTCAATTGATATTGTGCTCTTTTGATTTGTATTCAAAATGTCACATTTAACTACATAAATAAATTTAGCTAACTTTTTAAGAGCCAGACTACATTTTCTACACAGCGATTATGATTATACTCGTTGCTTATTTTCATTTATACCTATAATTATAACAAAAATCAACAGAAAGCACATTTTTTAAAGACATATATGTATACCTTAAACCGTTTTTGGGCACCCGTATGTAATTCAATATTGTTTCTGTGTAGGCATGTGTATATTCTGGGCGAATCTCATTATTAAATCATGAAATTAATCAAACGAAAAGCAATTATGACCACCGTACGGAATTTACTTCTCATTTTGAAATGACTTTTCGCCGCGGATGCCGCTAATCTTATATTCTGTGTAAGTTTGAGTTTCCTTTACCACGGGTTGTTCACCGAGCAAAATTTATGAAACACGGGCGCCTATGACTCGCATTAAAACGACGATTTGCTAATATAATTTTTCCCCTCTGTACTCTAATGCCTAATTATATTAATTATTATTAATGTTTATCGTTCTCTCCAGAGATATTCACATTGTTTATTTTTGAAATAATTAAGTTAAGTAGAATTCCCGGGAACTATTTATATTTTTATGAATAGACATTCGTTATCTATGACAAAACGTTCTGCTTCTTTAATGTTCGTTCTTTCGTTAATGATTCTTGTTATTTCTTTAGTGCTATACTGGCTCGTTATCGCTACTTTATTTTGTAGTAGGCCTGTTTTTCTGCCTAACTTTTTCCACAATCGACTAAACTATTTAAATTATACAAATTCAACATTATAATACGTCACCTATTTATCGCATTCAAAGCTACGCGTGACATTAATGGATTAGATGTGCCGAAAAATGTCTTTAAAACATCGTTCCAACCTTTTTGATATAATATTATAGAGCACAAAGATAGATTCTGATAATATGCTGTTTGTTGCAAATGTACAAGCTCGAATATCAACCATAAATATAAGACAATTGTAACTATAAATTCATCGTGAATTCGACAGCTTAAAGTTGAAATTAAATGCTTCTAACTTTCAAAAGTTGTACACTAGGGAACTGAACTCTTATGACAGAAACTCAAATGAAAAGCCAAATACCACAAGTAGAGAACAGTGAATTAAGTTTCTTTTTTTCATGTTGAAACTAACATAAATATGTTCATTTAGCCTGTTATGTTGGCAAGTCGTTGAATGCATTACAAAAAGCAAATTTCTCGTTTATAATATTATATTACAGATATGAATAAATTTTTGGTGTTATTTTACCAATAGCAAATTTTAATAAAACACTCTGAATAAGATTAAAGCGCAGTATTAAATTATTATATTATACACATATTTCGAGTGGCTTTATAAATAAATTATTATTAAGCAATTATTTGTGTTATAATATAAAATATATGTTTTCTTCAGCTGGAATTTTTGGTATATATCATATTACTAATGAACGATATAAATTGTTATAAAATAGATTTGAGATTTCTAAGCCATTTAAAACAAATATAAAAATGATAAAATGCCACAACAAAAATAAGCTTTATAATTATTATTTTGTAAGTTAATCTTTGAAAAGGAAAATACTTTTTGGTCACTTCTTTGGTATTTGCGTAGTGGTTGATTATATTTAAAAGCATTGATTTATTTTTATTTTTTTTGCCGTTTTCAATATATTCTGTTAATCGCTTCAAAAAAAAAACATTGCTGAACTATTGTCTTTCAGTACTTTTGACCAGCCCGCTAAAACGCAATATTTTACACGTGCAAAAAACAAAAAAATACATTAAATTCAATTTTGCAATATTAAATTTATTATATTTTTAAATAAATTGCAACGCGGCAATTATAAGTTATGGCTAAGAAAATAACAAAAACATATTTCTTTACTTACATATGTATATTTATTAAATTTTCTGTGTATTTGTGTATCATGATATTGTAAATCTTTCTAAACGTTGTGTTCATTTAAAATATAAATATACAAAAAATAGGTTGAAAACGCGAAAGCTTAGCCATTTCTGGTATATAAGTTATAATTTTATATAATCTTACATTTGTTTAGAGCATTGACTTATATGTAGCTGTAATGGCATGTAATGTAAAAAACTATTTTTTTCTAGATATCGAGTCAGTCAAGACGTACAGCTTAGAAGTTATACCTAAGAGCAGCAATAGCGATTGCTACTCGAAACACTGCGATGCATACGATATTAATCCGGTAAGTCTTTTATGATTACTTATAATTATAATAGCACCCCAAAAAAATATGAATGAAAAATTGATTGAAGTAGTTTATTTAAAGCTTATTTTTAATATTTAGTAGGCCCACCCTTAGCATTAATTACAGCTGCAACACTTTTTGGCATATTATCAAATAATGACTTGGGTGGACAGAGACAATTTTTTTCATTCCATCTGCATTTTTCCTCGCAGCTCAGTTTTGGATATGCAATTGTATTGGGCAACCTTTCCTTTTGATTTTTCCCATAAATTCTTTATAGGATTTAGGTCTGGTGACTAGTAAGTCCTTCTAGAAGTACCAAACCCTTTGACGCAAATTAGCAAAGTATGACATGGAGCGTTTTCTTGCTGAAATTGGATGGTAGCGTGGTCTGTGCTTAAATATTTTTCAGTAAAAATCCATTAAAGTGTATTCCAACAATAACTAATTTTGATTTAAATTTACCTTAAAGATGGATTCATAGGACCACATGACTTTCGCTTAATATTCAGATGTCCAATATCGGTGTTTTCAGGCCCACTCTAACCATCGAGTTTTATTTATTTCTGAAAGCCACGGTTAATGTCGGTCTTTATCATTGAGCTTTTTTCTCACCATCTACGTAGCTATAGATGGCCCTTTTTGGACAGCATGTCGTGAAAAAATAATGTGATTATTATTTTCTGATAAATTCAGTAAATAAAATTCAATATGCGAATGCAATTTTTTTGGCACTTTTTAAATGTTCCTATAATATTCAAAATAAATTATTAAATAAAAAATATATTTTTTTATATAATTGTTCTAAGCCGCTTTCTGACGGGCATATTTTAAAATCAAACATTCTATGCTAAAATTTGTACTCTGTAAATCGTATCGCTTTGTATGAACGGTGTATATAATAATACACGTAAACAAAGGAAATATATTTAATTATAATAGTAAAAATAAAAATTTAATTTGCTCCATTGCTTTCTGAGCCACCGGTAATGCGTTCTGTTGTTTCGACCAATGAAAAATAAGCATTCAAATATAAAACAAAATGGCTGACATCGACATGACAACAGTTTTAAATAATTATTATTTATAACAAAATTTTGCTACGCGACAATAGTTTTCATTAATTCGTCATGTGCGTTGTTCGATTTGACTGAATATAAATAATCGGATTGTAAATTAACTAAGTGTGTTATAACTATAAAAATTAAATATATACATAATCTGTTAAGGATTAGAAGAATATATTGATTAAACTAGATAACCAATCATAAAACAATCTTCATAATGAAATCTTCAAATTTTGAATTCCCGTCGACGTACTCCGGTTCCGAAAAGTGAGTTTTTCCTTTTTAAATACATAAACATTATCATTGCTTCCGATTTAATGCACATTTACGTTAGATTTAACTGAACCATGTACATTTTAAGCGTATACATGTAATATATACTTGATTGAGGTTAATGTCGATCAAACCATATAAATGTTAATAAAACATATTTTTTATCTATTGATATTTGGGGATACTATCTTTCACGACGATCGCGTGACAATGATTGTGGCGCAGTCGGTTATTTAGCTGAAGAAGCTTGGTTACAGCAAAATAAATTAAAACCATTATTGCAGCAAAATTCCGTTCCGAGCGATGACTCGCAATATATTATACATATGTGTAGTGATTATAAATGGAATAATTGCCAGCCAAAATATCTAAGGGTGGGTTATTTTTAATTCCAATGTGGAAAAATATGTATACGTCATGGTTTTTAATCAATTTTTGTTCTGTGCCATAATTCCTCTTTCGGAATAGCCAAATTCAAGACATTCATAGTGGGTAAAATGTAACTTTTTGTTTACACTAATAGGAGATTTTTTATTATTACTACCATTGTAATATGTTTAATTAACTTTGGTATGTATACCTTTAATTGCCATATCGCTGCTGTTTGTCTTTTAATATTTGCTCCTAAAAAGTCAATAGTATTTTTGATAGAATAAACGTGATATATTATTCATAAAGCCAAACACTTATTGGCACACTCATAATTTAAAGTTTTGATTATATTGTCTATAATTTCAATGCTACATTATTTTTAATCATCTTCAATTAACCCTTTTTAAGAAAAATGCTGTGATTATAACATATTTCACTGTTTATTTGATTGCACTGAATGGCGCGCGGTGAGCACTTGACAGTTGACAAAAGAGTTAGCATATGTAAGCAAATTTGCAAATTTGTTGGGACTGTTTTTGCCGGGAATTCCTGGGAATTATCGTATACATTATTAATTACTATTCCATAATATGTACTTAGTATATTCTCAAATATCAATATAATTGTGAGTACTATTCTTAAGGATTTCTAATTATGAATAAAATTATATAGAGCATCGTTAACGTTATAACAAACCAGAACGTTTCGACTTACGTTGCCTTTTTTAAAACACGCAAATATTCCCCGAACGAAAAGACGACCTAAAATATTCACGATTAACTCTCGAAATAAGTAACTCACATGTATTTTTAATGAAGTACAACGACTTTCTTGTAGTAAAATATAACTACGTATATTAAAAATGAATTTTCTTTTGTTCACTTTCATATCTAATAAATTTTGAAGGCATCGTACATACATAAGTATAAAATTTACTTCTAAGAACTTATTATTAAATTGTTTTTCAAACATAATTCGTTATCTTTGCTATCTTAAATTTGTAAAGTAATTACAGAAATCAATTGTATATAATAAGAAAATCATATAAATATAATATTAATTTTGATTTTAAAATTTAAAAAAGTTTAGAAACACTGATTACAATATGTTTTATTTTATGGATATTTAACAAATTCTTTTTCTTATTTATGTTGTCTAATGGTTATTCAAATACTATGACCTACGTAATCTTCTATCTTTGAATTATTTAAATGGTTTTTATTGCCATAAGAGCCCTTGATATTTAAAAGCATGTGGTTATTTGCATCTACCGTAGATTAATTTTATCGCCTATTTGAACCTACTGTAAGTACGAATTATTTGCTATTTGCAGTTTTGCACCTATATACATATATTTAGTAGTAAATTTGTCTATTATTTTGGTATTGTTGTGTAATATTTAAATACACTTATAAATACAATGGTGTCGCAAGTCTTATTTTTTATTTAAATCAAGACGTATAAATGAGATTTAAATAATATGCTATTCTATAATGTCCGTGTAATCAATATGACAGTTGCGAAACGTCCATTTGCTGTTCAAACATAAACCTAACCTAAACGAAATAATCTAATGGAAGCTTAAAAATTTGGATTTGAACAGCAAATGAGTGTTTTGCAACTGTTAAAGTGTAGTTATATTTTTAGTAATATGAATATTATTTTACTAACTAGGTCAATTAAAATATATCAAACATTTATTTTATAATTCCACCGGTGAATATTAATAAAACTGTATTTATTCACTGTGCGGATGATTTGTCCTATAATTATTTTTTAAAACAAAATTAGCTAGTAGAATTCATGATTTAACAAGTTTTGTTCATTAGTTTAAAACCAGTAGATGCAAATAACCAACAACTCGAACATACAATAAGTGCAAATAGCCACATTTTATTTAAAATGCGTGTATTTAATTATTTATTTATGGATCATGTACAAAAAAATAGTACAAAATAAACAACTGAAAATATTTTTATCATATATGTATAGCTATATATTATATATACAATGTTTAAAAATATATTGATAAAATTCTATTTTTATTATATTGTGCAAAATTAAACATTGTAAATCACGTTTTATAATTAAGCTTATGTATGCATTAGTTATTTTCCTATCTTGGATGATGGATCGATCCTATTCTTTTTTTCTTAAGTTATGATTTCGTGTATCTTTGAAGAATTAATTGAAATGAAATACGCCGGCTTATGAATTAGAGAAAAACTGCTAATAAAAGTTTGAGTCAAAACGCGTGGCTATGTTAGTAGACTGGATGAAAGAACGTTTACGTTATGCGAATATTTCAGATACTGACTAACGGCAGCTAATTTAGACAGTGTAGAAAACAAAGTAGAATAAGCATTAAAGACTCGTTTGCATAATTACAAGCGTATTTCTGGGAATCTAACAATTGAGTCATTATGTTGTTGATAATAAAAAAATGATATCTGATTAAAATTTTGATTTATCTTTGGTAAATCCTATTATATTGTGTTCGAGATTGAATTGGTACGAAAATGAATATGATAATCACGTCGACTATATTCTGTTTCCTTTTAAGCTAAATCGTTTATTATTCGTAACCCTGATGGGAAAGCATAATGAGGATGGATGTTCCAATTATTAACAATATGTTCGTCATTTAAAACGTAACAACATTAAATGTTTTTTAAAAAAAAGAACATGAAGCATTATTAATATTTTTTAAATCATTCGTTTTGCTTTTCAATTAATTAATTACATTTTAATTATAAATTATAAATTTATTACTCTAATATTGACCTCAAAATTATTGCAGTGTCTTAATATTATTTTTCACATAAATATCACATAGTACACAGTTATTAATATTGTCAATATATAATATCTAGTATTAGAGGTATAATAAAATAAAACGTCTATATGTTCAATATTTGGAAATATATTTTTATTTTCATTACCTCCACAATTTCTTAGATCTCTACAATATTTACTATCTTTGATATATTTAAAATATAAACCATGCTATTTTTAAACATTAGTGTTTTACTGTGTATGAGGTCGGAATAGCTTAGTCCGTAAGATCTACTCAGAGGTCATAAGTTCGGCAGCAGACTCGAATTTTTATTTATAAAAATATGCTATTAATAAAAACTGGCCACAGCTACAAAGTGACATATGTTAATTATACATTAAAATACACATAATAATTTGTAATTAGTTATATAGATGTCACCGATTCCTAGACTGAAAAGTCTGGTGTTTAATACTTACTTGTAGGTATTCATTTTGTCTGATTGACTTAAACCTAGCTGGATTTTGACATTGCTTAACATTCTGATTTAATCCATTTATTGGATAGTTCAATTGCTAAACCGACATATATTTATTAAATTTTTAATTAAAGCATTTTTGTGCAACGAATTCAAGCGAAATTTTTGAAGTCTAGTGTTTCAGTAATTGTATAAAACAAATGGGATGTGTTGATGTTTAACACTCAAACGAAAGCAATTACGCAGTCGTAAAAGCCATTTGAAAAAAATTATCTCAATATTATTTCATATATTAGAGAATTAAACCAAGCAGTTTTACTCAAAAAAAAATTTTTTAAGTCCACGTTTTGCATCGGTATAATAAATAGCACTGACCAAACAGCATTTTACAAATTAAATTCTGGTCTGAAGATGTTAATGCTTGTTTGAAAAAACCAGCTTTAAATTTTAAAAACTTATTTCTAGCTATTTTGATGCGAACTTTAATCTTTTGATCAGATTACATTTCGTCATTTACCCAACCACCCAGATATTAAAAATGTTTCGCCCTCACAATTCTATCTTGGTATAATAATAAGCTTACCGGGCCCACGGGGAGCTTCCGTTTTATCAATGTTTAATCGTAGGCATTCATTTAAGCATTATTTATACAGGGATCTTTAAAAGTCGTCAACGGTCTCAGTAAATATTGTTGTGTCATCAGCATAACATATATTGTTAATTATCTCCCTATCAATTTTATTCCTTTTTGTTTTTGAAGTCTTTCTTTTATTATAAAAAAAGAGCAAAAGAAAGAATTCATCATTGTCTCACACCTCTCTGTATTGAAATATTTTTGGTTTGACGTTTATTACTGCTCATTAATTACAATACAGATTTTTTGAGAATACTCATAGGCCAACAGAACTTAGGTCCTCTATAAGATTATCATGTTTTACGCAATTTAATGATTTTATTATGTATGGTCCCGTTTTTTGGTTCTCATTTGTTGTGGCTTCTCCCCAAATAACGATTTTATTTAAATTAATGCAAATATTTCCCTAATAAACAATATTAAAAATACTGCTTTTAATATATTTTCAATATATAATATAGCAATTAATGTTAATTTTCAATGGTCCCAATTATTTACAATATGTATTTGGTAAATTAGTAATATAATATATAATAAATGTGTAATACAAAACATATTTTTTTTGTGTTATTTTGTGTTCCATATTATGGCTGAAACGATTAATTTATTACTACCCGCCGTCTTCACATTCGCCTGCTTGCAATCGTTTCGAAGGGAGAAAATTAGAGTGTTATATTGACAAAAGTTGCCAAGGCGATATCATAAAATTAGTAATGCGAGGGCTGAGAAGCACACCCTTAGTCGCAATCTTTGAAACCATTTTCACAGGAGATTTCATTCGACCTAACATATTATGTTTATGCGTATTTTATTACGTCACGTCACAGAAACGACGCCGCGAAGCTTATTTGAATCGAATATATAATACATATCGAAGTTTGTCTTTATTATGTTGAAGTAATAATAACATACCGCAGTCAGTTTTTAATTTAATACGTAATAAATATATTTAGTTATTATTTATTAATTTGTTTATCAAATAATTATAACATTACAATGGTCAGAAATAATTAATGGGTATGTCAATCAACTTTAAATGAAACTTTAAACATTAAATTATTATTACCTAATAGAAAAGCATTGTTTAAAACTGAATGTATAGGTATATCTTATCTTTATTCACTCTTATGTTTAAACGTGAATAAACAAGCATAATATTATTTTTAATACAATAAAATCTTTTATAATTAGTAATAACGTAATAGTACAGATTTATTAATTAAATTATATTATTGCGTAATAATGCCGCCATTTTGAATCCTTTGACAATTGGAGGTGCGCAAATTTTAATTAAATACGGCATTCTAAAATCAAATTCCGGCATGTAATTAGGCCTCCTTAAAACGTAGATATAAAATTAATCTGTGATTTTTGAATTGAAATATCAATAATAAATACAGTAATTTTGTTATTTGCTTAGCATCTATTTTTTAGATTTGCTTAATATGCATAAATTTATAATTCAGATAAAAAGGTTTTAAATTATACACTAATATTCAATAGCCTTTTTTGCTGACATTTACCCTTGTCATTTTATTTTTTTATTATAACATATAGATATGTATATAAAAGTAAAATAAGATTTCCTTGAAACTTGGCTCAGAAGAGATTGTTTCATATTTTAAAGAAATATACTTATTTTTGTTTTGTATTCTCAAGAAAAACACTTACAAAAAAGAGCTGTCACACCAATGATATAATAATAATACAATACAACAAAAAAATAATTGTACATATCTCTATTCAGCGCATTTTTTTTTATTTATTCTCATCAATGACATTTTATTGTGAACAGTAAATTTGATAACTTTAGATTAATAAATCATGTATTAGAAGCAATTTAATATTATAATAGATTTAATTTATCATACCCAATTATAAAATGATAACATATTTATTAAAACGACGACTATTTTCATATAAATATGTGTAAAACCATTCTAAAAAAATCAGTCGTTTATATTATATATTTTTCCAATATTATCATAGTGTTTGCTTGTTTTTTTGTTATATAATGAAAAATACTATTCATTGGAAATTGTCCTTTTGTTCGACTGATCAACATACGTCCCATCTCAACGACGAACAAATAGAACAAGAAAGCTCGAACCCGAAGGGAGAGGTTCAGAACAAAGTTGATTTAGATAAATAAGATAAGGCATGAATAAAATAAAAAAGACGTCAAAACTTATATGAATTAATTTTCAAACATAGAAATAAAATCAATAAAATTGCTCTGTCGATTCTCGCAAAAAGTTAAAGTGCCAATCAAAAAGTGTCAGATTGATAAAAAAATCAGATTAAAATTATGTAATCATTTTTTTAATTACTCTCATAAACCTATGTCAATTAAATTTAGTAAAAATATATTGTGTTTCAATCAATTATACTATCATAAAATTATTTTATTGTATTCAAAACAATATAAGTCAAATGCTTTTTTTTAATAAGAAAATACAATGTATTTTATTTATGTTGGATTTAGTAATTTATTTGCCAAGATATAATTATCAAAAATATATAGATATTAACTGTGAATTTTAATTCACAAATTTGTTCCTACAAACACTTAAAGTTTGAAATTGTTTTTATGGCTTTCATTTAAATGAGTACCCGTCGTTCAAATAAAGCAATATTAGCCGTTAAAATTCATGGATTAAATTACTGCGATAAAGGCAGTTTGTTGTTCTACTACCGAAGCGAAATCACAAAACTATAATCAATTGATAAGGTGTCAAGTGAATTATCTGTCTTATCAATAAAGATAAACAGTTTAATAACTGCGTAATAAAATTTTACACATTGTTAACTTGAAACATATATAAATATTGTGATATTTCTATCGTACAATAACTATAAATCATATCAAATAACATGTTTTTTTACATTATTAAAAATACTTTTTTTATAATTATGACCATTGTTCAATAATTTTCATTGAGAGATGATATATGTTAATTGAATAAATATATATTTTATTACTCTTTGTACTCTAGTAATAGCCATTAGAGCCCCACTAGCTAAAGTAGCGATCGGTGGTACATTTATACTAAAAACTTGAGTAGATACAGTATTTAGAGCAATTCTTCTTGTTCATATTCAATTGTAAAATAACGGTGTAAGCATTACCTGGAACAAATCGTACGCCATGTTGTAAATTTTCGATTTAAGCCTTCAAACCTTTATATTGTAGAAATAAAGTCATCACATAATGAGGCCCACAACTTATTTCTACGAAGCAATCACAGTATCGCTTCATCTTTAAAAATAAGTTTTTGGACCTCTACTGTGGAAAATCATATATAATTAGTGTGTCTTTAAATACAGAAAATAATACTTAGATTCTATATTACAATATTTTTATCAAAAGATAATCGTCTCGAATAGTTTTAGATTTTTCCCAAATTCTGAGTGAATTGTTTTATAATATTTAGCTGGGAATTTTTATCCCGCAATTAAATTGCTTAAAACATAACATAGAATCAACTCACAGATGGATATCTAGATCATTGCATTTAAATGAGAGTGAGCTAATACCCTACAAAGACAAAGTTATGTTGTAATAATATTTTTCATTCTAATGTTTTGTTAAAATTGATCAAATATAGTTTATATATATTAATTAAACCCCTATTCTATACATAATTGAGGGCTCATTATATTTATTCGTAAAAAAAAAAAATTTGGCAAGTAATAGAAAAAAAAATGTTTTTTCTTCTTAAAATGGTATAACAGCTATTCACAAAGTATAATATTAATCACTTTTGTAAAAGATCCATTAGCAGCCAATAGAAATTTATTATAAAAAATCTTGCCACCTTCTGTAATTGGTCGCCCCAATAAAAAGGGGCGGACAACAAAATCTCCCATAGACAGGGCCGTAGATGAATGTGGGCAATGAAAAAATCCTTCTGAGAGGATATGAATAGATTCACCTCTCCTCTAAAACTTCATCTGCAGTTTTTCCCCAATCATCTGAAGACATGCTCTCAGACACTTCTACTGGCATCCACAATTGAACTTCAAGGCATCATATATTCGAGAGCTTTCCAACTTGCATTACAGCCAAGAGGTGGTCAATTTAACTTCAGATCTGCAAAGATCGTAAAAGCTGCCGCTTCTCTCTCTCCGAATTTACTGGTCCACCGTGACACCCATAATCCAGATTTTAACCCGCATTGGAAACGCATGGAACCTACGGATATATTTAATAACTAACTTTGTCTTTACAAAAAATCACTTCCATGGTCATGTATATGTTTTATAACTTTTTTATTCACATATAATATAATACATGAAATAATAATAAGCACATGTAATCTTTGTAAATATCAAAGAAAAAGCTGAAAGGAGCTCCTAAGCTCAGGAAAGCTGAGCTGAGACTGGAACTAGAATTTAAACTGACTGCTCGTTTTGCACAAAGGAAGAAAATTCTCTCTGCATACTAAATAAATTGCGCCATTGTCTTTAAGTGAAAATAGTATTTTTTTAATAAAAATACGTCTTTGATATTTTACTACGAGGCCAAATATTTTAGGCTTTTGTAGATAAAAAACAAATAACTCACGTTAGTATAAGAAAAAATCTTCGCCCCATTTTTATGTCTAAGGTTAAATTTTTAAGTTTTGTAAATTAGTTTACGTAATTTCACAATTTCTTCATTTAAATAATTATAATATATACAAGTTTTTACGTAGCTTGTCAGATATTCTCATGTTAATTAAATTTAATAACCACTGATCTATGTAAATTGATATGGCATAATACATTTATATAGTATATTTTTGTTTATATTTTTATCAAAACGTTTTATAAAATAAAATACCAAAAAGTTTTCAAAAAATTTAATTTAATTTAAAATTTAGTTACAACAACAATAAATGGAATCAATATTATCACTAAAAGAGAAATAAATAATTGTTAAATAATTAAAATAATTAATTTTTATTTTTAGGCTTTTATATTGGACATTGAGTTTTAGGTTTTGATATTGGGTATCCAGTTTTGTGTTTTTTTATTTATTTAAATTTAACAATAGAAGGCGGCTATTTTCTCGGTTGAGTGACATATCGGTCCATATTACACTTGGTGAGAGTTTAACTGATCTCTTTTTAGTTCCAAATCGCAAGCAAATAGGTAGTTATAGATGAATGTTAATGCGTTATATGAAATTTCTTAGGAACCTAAACATACCTACTTGTAATTAATATGATATTATATATCTCTAAATACTGCGAAATTAAAAGCAGTATTCTCGTTATGTAATATATTATATTTTATTCTATATGTACGATTTATAAATATAATTATATAAATTATTGTCGTAAAACACATATGCATATAGTATATATTAATCAGTGAAAGGTTATTGTAGACATGTTTAGTTACATTAATATACATGCTCTTATTAGTACATATATTCCTACGAAATATACGTTCCATTAAATTCTTTCTCGAAATCCGACGTCTATATTAGCTTTATTTTTGTATTAATTTATTTAATAATAAATACTAGATTGCATGATATTAAATACATTATTAAAGAAATGTTTATTATTTCTTTATTATTTATTTGTTCTTATGTGTATATACATTTATTGACTTTTAAGGAAAATTAAATCAAATGTTTATTGTTGTAGGTGGACACGTGGATACTTATACCAGCGAGCATTCCTAAAACACAAGGCGTGGAGTGTTCGATTAAACCGTATTGTACTTACGAGGTAGTACTCAAATCTCATCCATCAAATAGATCCAATAAGATAATCAACGAGATTACATTACCAGGTAAGAAATGAAAAATATATTAATTAAATTACCTATCATCACAATTATTAGTGGGTTACTTTTGTGTGTATCTTGTAACATAGATAAATTGTACATAAATTAGGATCTTGTATAAAAAGCTTTCTTGTTTAATATTCCTGGATTTTTTGTAATTCTGAGATACATTGAATTATAACAATATTTAAAAATTAAATTACCTGAATACGGTAGGAAATAAATTTATAAAATATTATTTTTCCATATCATTTAAAATTGATAATAATAAAAACAAAGATTTTTTATTATAGTATTGTATATGAAATTAGAGGATTCTTTGGGCACCCAGTTTAGTTACCTGCGCATTAGTCCTGCTTCAGAATATGCTCTTTTATAGCAGTAGTAGAATCGTCCTGTGCTTTGAATCGCTTTGTGGGTTTTAACTGTTGACTCAAAGATATAAAATAATTATTTTAGATTTTTCAAATTAGCAGGTGAAGCAAGATGGAGATATAAAAAAATATACTTAGTTGGAAACACTGCCAAATTTTTTTCGCCTGTTTGCTCTTGTGGTCCTTTTACTTTCACTATTGCTGCACTATTTAAGAGCGGGCGAATTGTTTTTTTCTTTTTGTTCTATGCATAGAAGAGAAACTTTTTTAAGTTTTTATAATAAATCTCATTTTTAAATTCCGTAAAAAGCTTCAATGAAAAATATTGTCTAGATCTTAAATATTTTAATTTCCAATGGAAGCATGAAAATCTTAATATAAATCAAAACAAATTTATAATTTTAGAATGCGTACAAAATGTGTGTTACTGTGATCCTTCAAAGTTGCCAAGACCAATCGTTGATGTGAAATTAAAAGCGAACACCGTCAATATTAGTTGGCAACTTTCAAATGAAACATCAGCCTTTAAAAATAATAGTAATTTTTCTCATTATAAAATAGCGTAAGTATAATAAGCATTTTATAATAAAATTATTTTGTCAATATATATATTTAATTGTTTGTTTTTTCTTTTTAGTTTTCGCGAAAAAGGTGTGTTCTTTGATGATTATATTAGCGAAACAAATTATACTGGCATTGAACCTCAATCGTTTGAAATAAAAGTGCCAAATCCAAAAAAAAGTACTTATCGCGTTTCTGTCAGTCTTGTTAGCAAAAAGCATTGTAATGGACCTAGGGGGGAACGAAATTTTACATGTAAGTTTTTTTGTTATACAATAGTTGTATCTTTAAAAAGATTTTTAAGACTTTTCAGGTGAAAGAAAATGTTCTACTATTCTTTCTCTAATTTAAATAAGAATTTGATCTAAATTTATTATCAAATCAAATATCTATTCTGTAAATTTGAATATTGAATGATTTGCGATTAAACCATCAATGTGGTTTTATTTTAAATGTAAATTTTTTCTGGACTAACTTCTCAATATTTAGTATTTTTATAACGTTTAAAATAATATATTTTGCTATCGTAATAATAGTGTTCATATACACATACTATTTTTACAAATATTTTATTAGGATTACGTTTGATTATTGTCATAAAGAATCAATACGCTGAGATTATAATTTTTAGCTAACGATCCGTTTTATTTTAGTGACATCGAGTGGTTAAATATTTATGAAAATTTAATTTTGATAAAAATTACGTGCTAGTTGATATGTACTAAATATATATTAAATTAATTTAAAATGATTTATTTTTCAGTTAAGCAACAAGATGAAGTGGAGAAAAAAGTTAAACATAACATTTTCAGCACATTTCATATTGTAAGTATAGTTTTATTTTTAATCTACATATATATAATATGTATAATAGTATAAATACCTTTAAATATATTTTTAATTCTTATGTACCGTTAATAATACATATTATTAACATCGCAAAAAGCTCCCAATTTATTATTAATAAGTGACGGAGTCAGTTTATATATTAAAAAAATAATTTATAAATGACTGCTGCATATATCATATAATCTATATTATTATTTTAAATTTGCACTCAGATTTCCTAAATGAGGTTTCGTGAAATAAAATTCATGATTTTATTTCACACGCACAGTAAGATTCTTCCAGGCTCGTATGGTGAGACACATTCCCTTTCGCTCACTCGCGTGCTAACTGACGAGAATGAGTGAGAGATAAGGGCGTGCGGGACGCATGTGGTTATCTCTCACTCACTCTCGTCACTTAGCACGCGAGCGAGCGAAAAATAATGTTTTTCACCGTACGCGCCTGCTGTCTTATTATTATTAAACAAAAAACAATGTTGTTAGATCTTTAAAGTACATATCAAGTAGTAGCGATGGCGATAAATGATAAGCCACACTCAAAGTAAACAATATTACTACATCAAATTTTTTTGGATACAATTTATTTTTCGTAAATTGAAAAATAAAAATATCACGATAGCTTTTGTTAGCTTATATCATGTTTATTTATCAAACATTTAGTCGGTTTCTCCTGATAAAATGTCACTTAAGGATTTGCCTGTTTTTTATGTGCTTCCCAAATAGTATTCTAGAATATAATAAACACATACGCAGACTCAAATAGCACAAGAAAATATTGAAATATTATCCCTGCCATGGAAATTATTTTTAAAGGTCACAATCGCGATTTTTATGTCCGTTAGAACCAAGTTAGTATAGCTTTTTAACTGCTATTTCACTCCTTAACACTTACTAAAATCATGGTACACATGTTCTGCCATCGGCCTATATAAATTTTATATAGGCCGATGGTAGAACATGTGTACCATGATTTCTTCAACAGTTTTTATCCAAAACCAAATTATAACTGTTATTTTATCATCCTTTTATTATAGTTCTTTACTCCACAATTCTGCAAGCTTCTCTTTACTTCATTAAATATTTTGATTACTTCATTAAATATTTTTAATTACATCATTAAATATTTTTGACGAAAATATATTTACTTTTTATTTAAATTATCCATTCAATATAATGATTTTAATATTACATTTTAAACTTGTATTTATAGATAATTTAAAATAGTAAAATATAATCTCTAATGTGCATTAAAGTAAAATTTATCGGCAGGAAAAAAATATTATCAGCTACAAAAATATTTTTTTTGAGGATTATAAATAAAATAATGATACTTATAGTTTCTTTAGAAAGTTCATAGTTACTTGAAAAACATGATTTTTTTTTGTTATTAAAAATTAGGTATTACTGTTGAATATCTTTATTAAATTAATTGAAAATTATAATTACGATAAATAAAATGCTTATTTAGTAATATTTTAATATCAGCTATTTGAGGTATTTTGGATTTTATATGTCTATGGATACTTTTTTATATACATATTAATATAATACGTATTTTTTTAATAGTAATTTACTTATCATTATTATTTTACTTAGATATATATTTTTTTGTACTGTAATTTAATTTAATTTTTATTTATTTTGCTATAACTCAACATTTTTTTTACGATATCTTAAAGCGTTTGCTTAGTAGTCAGAAGAAGTAGTTTGTAGTTGCCAGAATGTCAGCGCTTAAAAACACTTCTTTTGCACAAGCCATCCAGCCATCAAAAATATTATTTTTTCATCAAAATTTCTCGAGAAATTGAAAAGGAAATATGCGATTTCTTAGTTTTTGAAAATAAAAAAACACAGGAACTAGAATGCCAAATTATAAGCATGGTTGTTTTAGAGTTCTTCGTCGAACCTTTTTGCTGTCTTTTCTACTGTCAATTGTTTTTACCTGCAGCTTCTTTGATCGCTTCTCGACAATGTATGCTTGCTTTACGGAACAATACTTGGGTGTATTGCTAATATTAAGGTTAAAATAAAGTTGTAATGTCTTCTGTATGCGTTTTAAGCATCTGGGATTACATTATATTTGTGTTATCGCGGGAGGGTATCGGCTTTCTGGCGCTCGAAATTCTTGCTCTCAATTTTGCTGACTAACAAGTGATCAGAGTCAATGTTTGCGCTTCTACAGCTTCTTACCTCGATAAGGTTTGAGCGATGTTTAGAAGCCATACGTATATATAGTGTATTGTATAGTGAAAATCATTTGTGCACAAACGTTATGTAAGCATCTGAATTTTTAAACGACTTAGGCGTCTTTTAAAATTCTATAAATAATTAGTGAAAGAACATAGACCAAACTTAGTTGTATAGGGAGAAACTAGTTATAATTCGTTGTAAATTCAAGAACTTTAACTATTGTAACAATGACCATACATGCTATTAAAATTATTAATAGTTCAAAATTATATTCCACAACATAACATATATATTTTAATCATCGACGTATATATTTTTTTCTTTGTATATTATTCCTCTAAAGTAATTCTTAACTTGTTTTCTTTCAAATTACACACATTATTACTCACATTAGGTAAATATGTATTTCGTTTAGAACGAGTATAAACTTCTACTTCTCGGTAATTTTATTATTATTATTTTCTGTTTTTTTTATTTCTTCACAAGGTCTCCTGTTACCTCACTCCTACGCGTCACTTCAGCCTCCTGTTTTTCTGTTTACGTTCACCGAGAGTTTCAGTCCTTGTTTCGCCTTATTAAATTTTCCATGTAGTCTCTCGGCCTTAACGTTTTCATAATAAACGAAATTAATAAGCCCATAACGAAAATTCGGCATGTAATTTTTAGACCATCATTTTCCGCGCAGATTCCCCTGGTTGGAGGTGGAAACACGTTTATTTGCTTTCCCTCCTCCGCTTTCCTCCTTTCATTCTTTTGATTTGAACCACAACTTTTGTTTTGGATTATTAATTAAATCAGATTGACTACCGATGTTATATTTATTTATTATTAATAATAATTATTATTATTGCTACATTTTATACGTTCTAAGACAAACAAAAACGGCTATGAAGCCTAATGAAATTTGTTCAGGAATCACGAAAAACGTTTAATTAAATTAAGAGCCAAATTTACCAATCAAAGATTGACATTTTGTCTCTTATTTTGACCGCCGGGTCAATTGTAAAACTATATTTACAAATATTTTCATCAATATTTACATTGGTAATTTCATACGTCATATCATTAAGGGAGTAAATAAAAACAAATTTATAGAATTATGCTGTTAAGTTTATTATCAAAATAATGCAGCAGCATATTAAACAAACATTTAAATAATTCGATTTTCTTAAATTATTCTTGAAAATTTATAAGCGATTTATAATATTGAAGATTTGTTAACTTAAACTGATTCCTTATCTCAATAGTGTAAATACATCTTAATTATATTGTTTTTAACTCAGATTTCTAATGTTATTTCTCTCTTAGAAATATTATTTCTTGTCGTCAAAATTATATATTCCGCTGTATTAAATTTTAAATTACAGTAAGCTGAACTCTTAAATACATCTCTCACAGAATTCTTCTAATCACCAGTTCATAAACCCTTTTTGAATTTATGAACTGTGGCAAACATAATCATCTGAAAGTTTAGTGCTATTATTAAAAAAAAATAACTATGATTAACTATTGGAAAACATGTTATAGGCTTTAAAAGCCAATTAACTGCCATTTTCACTACGGTAGAATTTTTATTCTATCCATCAAATCCATGTAATTAAGCAATATACATTTTAGATATAAAAAACATTCTCATTTAAACCTTTGTAATTTCATCCTTTTTTGCCAATACTTTTTGTTGTTGTTGTTGTTGTGATTATTTTAATGATCTACTGTAAAATAAAATGTTTATATTTTTATATAATAATGCTTAAATTTTCTCACGATAATATTGAAAATTTCAGTATTATTGCAATCCCTATACACAATACAAATTACATGCCGAACATTAATAGAATACCTTAGAAATCTTTCCCACTATATTTTTTGTTTTATTTTATTTTATTTCAGATTATATTAGCTTTAATCATATTCGGCCTGCTCATGTTCATGATAGTGATGATGACGAAAATAAAGACATTCGGCAGCACACCCTGCTGCGTCAAGCTCTGGCTGGCTAGAGCGAGAGCCGATCAGAACCTCAGGACCCAACCAGGATGGCCCCACGGTCTGAGGTGTGCGAGTGATAGGTGAGTGAATTTTTAATTTTTATATGAAGATAAAATTTTTTTTTTATTAAAAAATGTCAAAAGTTCGGCGAACCCAATATCATTTTATGACATAGAAAGAGTAAAAGTAAAACAGGCAAGAATGTGACCGCAACAGGTACGCAAAAATTCCCCTCTCTTTATTTAAAAATGTACCGTTTTAAAAGTTTAAAACATGGTTGATTGCTGAAAGTTTAATGAAGAAAGTTAATAAAAAAATGTTACCAGAAAAATATTTAAAAATATTTATATTTAGAAAAGTATTTTTATAAAAATATTTATGTAAGCTGAAATATATTTTTATATCAGCCAGTAAAACCGTGAATAATCCAAAAATTATCTTCTGATGACCTTATTTTATTATTTTTATTCAATCAAACTTCACTCACACTCTAAAATTTTCATAACAAATTACAAAAAATCATTCACGGTTTGTGTTTGCTATCGCGGGTGGCACAAATTCTAACACGGGACGTAGGTCGCCACCCTTGGTGTAAAACATTTATTTAATCAGCGTATAAAGGGTTATTTGGTAAATAATTGATGTGTAAATTTAACTGTGTATATTAACTTACATGTGTTGAGCGGGCACACAAAGAACACTCGCAAATCCACTAACTTATGACATAATTTCATTTCAAGTATTTATTGATATGTATAAAATTGGGTTGAACAATCGAAGTGGAAATCAGCTGCTTTATCTGACTTTTGTGGGTCCCGTTTATTCCAAGTCGGGAGCGAAGTGCTAGTTTTGGATGAAAGTGTCTGAACGAAGCGATTGGATCGCCAATCTGAGAAATTTTAGAAATTCCGGGCAAAAGCAGACTATTTGTAGTTGTCTAATAAATAAATTGCTAGACGATATCTACGTAACGGTGATATTTAAAATCGTTGAAATCTGAAAAGTTGCCATTCTATAGATATTAGATATTAAAGACCGTTTGGTAGGGATATGCGTCGCATTTATTTGGGGTTTACAGTTTTATACAATTGCTTTGAAACCATTAATGGATACCATTTAAAGGATGAAAAAACAATTTCGTTATTAGAAAGTCCGAGGGACACAAATAAATTGATTAATATTAAAGTCCTCGCGAATGATTCTGTCGCGACGGTTGCGGGTGATCCCGACATTTTATTTTTTTAATATTTTTAAACACACAACGGTATAAAAACAATATGGTTTAACGTTATAAAGCGAGCTTATTATATAGCAATTTATTTTCGTATATATTTTGTTGGGTAAGCTCTTGGGATAAATTAAACATAATTATATAATTGCCATTCAAACGAAAGACAAATAGAGTCCAACGACAAACAAGTAAGGTTTGTTTATATTAACAGTTATTTGTAGAGGCGTTATACTTTTATATCTGATGAAATAACATAGAGTTGTATTATTAAATTATTATGTTATACAAATAGGGATGCAATGTATTCTAATGCTTATATCATATTACTCGTTAATTGTAGTCAAATACAAAGAAAGCAATTTAATAAACAATTTCTATTAAAAAAGCATACAAAGAAATTGCTATTATTGCTACAGAAAAGGGTTGACTGTTATAATGGTGTTGCGAACTCATATAAAATACCTCCACTGAAACTGCTATAAATAAACTTAATACAATTATGTTTTTATTTGACTATAGCATTAAAGGTTCCAGGTACTTACAAAGATTTTTTTTTGTGTGCCGGTTGTATTTTAATTTATTTATTCGTATTTATTTTTACTATGAAAAATAGGTTTTTGTATTGTAATTAAATTGTAAGCTTGTTTTTGAAAAGTTGAACTTAAAAGATTTGTTTTTAGAAATAGTTTATGTACCCTGTATTATATGTAGTGTGACAAATAACTATTCATTAAGTATTCCTAATATATACATATATTTTTTTACGGGTAATGATTAAAATAAACTGTACCTTAAGAATATATCAACCATTGCAAAATAATCATTTTTTATTATTAGTGTAGCTTTTTTATTGAATTTATATTTTTTTAAGAAAGAATGAAAGTAGGATGTGAGTGATTGTTTCGAAAACATGAGATGTAATACGATATGAATATTAAATATCTTACAAGAGCAAGTAGCAATTTATTATTTTTATTTGTTAAAACATGCTGTATTTTATATTTTAATACAATATAAGCATATATAATACAATATAATATATATATATATATATATATATATATATATATATATATATATATATATATATATATATATATATATATATATATATATATATATATATATATATATATATATATATCAATAATCATTGGGGAAACCTGTAAAATAATGACGATTAGATTTACAACACAAAATAAAAATAAGCAAATAAACATATCTCAAAATTTTTAATGGGTTTACTTCAATAACCGCATATAATAAGTAATTGTTTTTAAACTAAATTATGCTCTATTAAATTGTAATATTGATTAATTTAGTAAGGCGTAGAATATTACATTACAGGCTAGCGAAATTTGACAGAAAATTGTTGTAAAACTTATTATACACTTGAGAAATTAGGATTAATATATAATATATTTACGTAATTCAGTTATTAAATTAGTTAAGTACTAAAAAAACTAGACTGTGTTGCATCCGCAGTAAAATTGATAAATATTGTAGATTAAATATGAAACACTGCTAAAAACTTTAGTTAATAAAATCATCCTATTGTTTATGTGATACTTAATATCTCTATTAAAGCCTAATTTTATTGAAGCTATTTTTTAATCACCATATTTAAATTTATGAATAATGACACTTATAAGAAAATTCTTCATTATTATATTTATGTTTCATAATTAATCAATACTAGATTTTACTATTTTGTGTTGATTTTATTTATTAATTCAGAAATTGCTTTAATTTAATAATATTTGTCATTTTAATGGATAAATTTCTTCCATATTAATAAATAGTATTTTTGCCATGAGCTCAAGTCTTATATTTTTTTAATACAAAGAAAGTTTTGTAAATCTCTACGCAAGCATCAAAATAACCAATAAAAAAATTAATTAATAGCGTAGTCCATATACTCTAGACTAGTAACCCAGAGTCCATGGGTTCGAGCCACAACAGTAGACTCGAATTTATATTTATAAAAATACGCTGTTATTAAAAACCGTTTTTATCTGCAATGTGAGATTTATTGATAATACATTATAATACACCTAATAATTTACAAATATTTATATAGCTGTCACTGATTTCAAGACTTGTATGTATGTATTTTTAAACTAACGTTGTTATTCTTATTCTCCTTTACTTTTCATTATCAGTGACGTTTTTTTAAGAAATAGTCGGTTTTTAATGTTTATACAACGAATCCAAAATTTTTTCGCAATACTTTTTCAAAATTCCAAAATAATTTTCGCACTACTGATGCGACACTAAATTGTCAAGCTTTTAAGAAGACAAGACCTTCTTAAATATCTTAAAATAGCAGTAGCGGTAATGTTTGTTGTTCATCGATTAAGTTAAATTATCTACAGCATTGTTTCTATAAATAGCATATGAATATCTATTCAATCACGAAAAATCTAAAGCTCATTTACTACAACAGAGAATAATATTTTTGTATATGAAGTTGATAACTATACAAAAAAGCGATGTTGCGTCACAAATTATAACATATTAATAAATGTTTTATATTTTTATAAATAATATATTTCTATCCGTTTTCAACTTTTTGCCAAAGCAATCGATCAACCGAGAAAAAAAATATCGTAATTAACAAATTGCCATCCGACAACCACAGCGGCACACTAGACTCGAGTCCGATTTTCTCTTTGTTCTTCTCTTTTGAATTTTAATTAAGCTAAACGCAAAAAATACAATAAGACGAAAATTAAGAAATTATTTGTCTTTAAGCTCATTTTTTTCGCTGTGTTTCGCTCGCTCTCTTAGCATTTCTCACTCTGTTTCTATCTCTGTCTATCTCATTTTCTTGTGTATCTCCGGTGTCTGTCTAGGGTTGACTCTTTTGAAGCCGTTTCCTAGGTGAAATGACAGTGGGCGGATGCCACCCTTTTCCGCCCACAGTCTGAAATAACTCTCTTTCTCTCACGTGGAGGCTAAAAGGTTTCCGTCATAACGAAAACAGATATTTATCATTATATATTCTATATATCAAAAACGAAAAACCATGTCTTAAAATCCAAATGTACCTCACTGCTTAGTTATAATAACTGATTATTTAAACATATATATTATAAAACATATAACTGTCTTTTTTACCAAAAATTACCTACGTGACATGATTTTTTAAAATAATCTACAACTTTTATTAAATAAAATGCTAAGATTTAATTAGCGTAATTAGCGTGAAATTGTGATGATTGTAAAAATCGCATCACAAAATTTCACCCTAATTTGGAATATTATGCTTAATACGTACTATTTATTTTTAAAGAAAATACTGAGCCTTAATTAGTTGCGCAACGCGTATAATTGGGGTGTTTAACTATTACACTGCTATTGTTTTTAAATAAAACCTTAAGAGTGAATTATTTGCGAATCATTTGATTTTTTGCAGAGAGTTTTTATTTAAGCTCAAATGCATTGAGATTTTATCTTATACAGTGATTGACAAACTATGGATTTATTCAAATATTCACCCAATTCACTCTTTGAGAAAATAAAATTGTACATTTTTTTCTTTTAACCAATGAAATTAACTAACTCCTCAAAGGGTTATTGATTAAACCATGTATTAAAGTTGCTTTTTCGTAAGCTTGCCTGTTAAAAAATACAAAGTATAAAGTACAACTTAAAAGATTCCTGATTAATGGCAACTGTCGTGAAGCATGTAAAATTGATCATATTTTATGGATTGAAGTGTATATTACCATTGTGGAGACCACTTACAGATGCCCATGTTTGAAAGGGTCTTATTCTCAAAACTTGCGTTAATTGTTTTAATTGAATGTTGTGGATTCGGTAATTTATTATATCAGTGACCGTTTCGCAACACAGAAATATTCTCTCAATAATGGAAAATATTTACTATAAGAACAAAATAAAGCGTAAAAAATGGACTACACAAAAAGCCCTTGTTACGATTGGAAAATCACATATATAACACAAGTTTTGTTCTTATAGTAAATATTCTCCATTATTGCGATAATATTTCTGTGTTACGAAACGCTCACGGATATAATAAATCACTGAATCCACAACATTCCTGTTGAAATTCAATACGACCTTGGACAATTCCCATCAAGTGAATGTAGCTTTCTAAAGGCGTATACCTAATTCGCCTTTAGAAAGACAACATGCGGTCATGGACGCACACATCCTGCCACCACTTATGATATACAGTCGCTGCCACACCAATCAGAATTCTGAGGATCGTTAACTGACACCATCCCTCCGCTAGCTTTTCCACCACCGCTCGGATAAAACATCTCGCCACATATCGTTTGTCGCAATATATGTAAATATAATATAATAAAACTCTAACTAGATTCTAGTTAGAGTTTTCGTAGCCAGTGAGACACTGAATGTATTTATTTTCAGAATTATTTTAATTCATAGTAGGAGTATTCTTAATATAAGATAATGAGTAACAAATACCAATTCTTTTTGCTGGGGGTAGGGGTGGCTTTAATCAAATTTCAAACGGTGAACATGTATGTTTTAAATATAGATAGCCATCGAGTATGAAACGCGTGGGTTTTTGGTATCAAACGGGAGTTATTAAATTTCAGCATATTGTTTTACAGTACGAAAAACGTCCGATTCCAAAAGTTATACGAGTACGACGCGCTTCATCCGTTCGGTTAATTATTAACATATTCAATTACGTTCGTCCTCTTCAATTTCATAATTAATAATTCACGTATTTTCAACTTTTGTGTCTGCCGCTGAAGAGGATTCATCGAGGGATATGTGAAGGGGCTTTGATTACATCCACGTATTTTATGTGTAGATACTAGATTTATGAAATACTGTTGAATACAATAATAATATGTTGTTATACGGCATGGCACGCGTACGTGACGTTGCAAACGTGTCACTGCTTATTAAAATATTGTTATAAACAATATTCTATATTAATATTTTATAAACTTGAAAGCGTTGAGTTGAATTCAGATGTAATTTTTATTATATGTATTATATATTTAACTGCATGCAGACTAATGAGATAATAAATTAAAAAGTTATTCTATTGCGCCTCATAGTTTAGCCACTTAGTGTACCTGTTAAAAATTCCGAGTGTATACAAAAATAATATAAATCAACCGATAGCTTTTAATAAAATTATTAATAAGGAAAGTATACTATTTTATAAAATTTATAAATCAACTTTTTAATATGTATGAACTATTATAAAATATTATCGTTTAATACATTTTTGTAAAATAATAAGTATGCATATATATTTCACCTTTGTTTGGAACTTTCTTACAACATACGTAAATAATTAGCCTTATTTTCATTTATAATTGACGTTTCGTAAATTCAAATCGAAGAAAATGTATATTATATGTAAAATATTTTTTTAATGTGAATAAATAAAATATTAACGTGAAGATCCATTAACTAAAATTTGAACCATACTTATTTTGAAATAACTTTCCAACTTTAATTACCATCGGCAAACATAGTTTTATTAAATTTGTGTATACATATTTATAAACCCATATGTATATATATATATTTAATAATCTGACTGGCAATTAGAATAAAATTATGCTCGATTCAGTTAGGAAACGTTTAATAATACAGTACATTTTTGCTTTTCTTTGTATACAAAATATTTTTATGCTAATCTGTGGATTTAACTAAATGAAACATATTTTTAATACAATGTTATTTTTCAAGGCTTGTTTGTGTTTTCACAAAATTGCTATTTTATCATGAAAATCAAAGTTTTTCCTTCTTAATAAAATATATTTGTTTAAAATTTAATTATAAAATATGCTCCATAGAAAATTAAACATTAATATGTTTTTTAAGATTACTTTTTTATTGTGACTTATGAATTTTTTTATATATAAATCACATACATTTTGTATGTAGAAAAAAATATAATATATGCTATAAGATGTAACATAATCAGAAACATACAAATAAATTTGTAACTTTGATTTAATACAACAAAATGTAACTTTGATTAAATACGAGTTTCTTTCGAATAAGAAAAATAATAATATGAAGCTATATGTGTGTATAATATGATATTTTATTATATGATAATATATACAAATATAGATTTATTTATTTTCTATAATATGATACGTTAGTTAGAGTTTTGTACATTGATACCGAATTAAGAGCTGAAACAGTATACTGAATACATAAATGCAAAACCAATATACAATATGCTATTATAGGTACAAGTATAAACCTACATTAAATATAACATATTTTTTTGTTATATATAATATTATAATTTAATTTTAACTTATTTTGCCGTTCAATTAAAACATGTAAAACAAGTCTTAAAATTACGTAGTTTAAATATCTTTAAACAGTAAAAAATTAAAAGTCTGTACAAATATTGTCCTTTACTTTATTGGTTTTGCTGAATGATTTTGATATATTTCCCCAAGCAATATAAAAATAAATTTACACAGATATGTCCATTATTTATATCGGCAGGATTTAGTAAACCAGAAACTCAGTTTACGTTCGCATCGTCTCACGAGCAATAATCTATTTTACTTTTCAACAGCGGTTACGAAGATCTTTTAATCAATACTATTCGAGATGTCTTCAGCTATCTTTAGTAACTAAGCTACATTTTTGTCAGCTTCTGGAGTAGCTTTGATGACCACTGTTAGTATGTGAGCTATGATAATCAGCGATCCAGCAAGTATTTCATTGTCTGGAATTCCAGTGAAGCGTAGTAATCCTTTTTGGTGAAAAGTCTTTTGAGATTGTTTACCCTGAATTTTGTATACTCAATGAAGTACATTATAAATTTGATAAGGATCTCAAGCTGCGGGCTGTAGAGTGTGATCGATAGTCAAGGTAGCGCTTGGCTACTTCAATCTGAAATTTACAATTTCTAAGCGCGTTCACAAAATCCATATATACGACGTATTGATACGTCGACGCCAGCCGGCGCGTCCCGTCACCACGAACGTTAATTTCTCGGGAACAGCAATAAAATGAGGCAAAACACTTGCGTGTTTGATATTAAAAAAGACAACGCACATTTGATATTATATATGTACATATATACTATAAAAGTTTACACATTTAAAAAGAGTTAATTAAAATTTCTTTGAAGACTTTGCTTGCTTCAGTTGACAAAAATAACTTTTTTCGAAACAAAAATGAATTTAAGTTTGCATATATTTTTTGGTAATAATTTTAGAAGAATAGCAAATTTATTTACTTATTAAAATTGTAAATAGCTTATAAATTATTTTTAGTCTTTCTATACATATATTATTATTTCGTATTTTTTTGTATGTATCTTTATTATTCTAATTATAGGCTATGATTTTTTTGAAAAAAATTTTTACGTTTATCTTAAAATCTATTTATTTAACTGTTTCAACAATTTTTACGTGATTATTAATATAAATATTTAAATAATTCCTAGTATTTCCATTATATAATAATAGGTCTAAAATATTAAAATCATTTCTACTTATTATTTTTAAAGCGCAAGATGTTAAAGTACATGGTTTATTTTTCAAAGAAAACAATTATAGCGTTTTTATAAAAAAAAAATTAATTATAATTTATAGTGTTAAAGAAGCAAAATAAAAATGCACGACTGAAGCAAATCCTAATAAAATAATATAATACCGTGTTTTAGGATTTTAAATGTACGAATAAATATTTATTTTAGTGAGAAAGGTTGCAATTTTAACATAAACATTAAATTAAATGAATTTAGTAGTATTAAGAAAAAAATTAAATCAATAATCTATACAAAAGCATAATTGGTTACTTTCAATGATTAGCTGCTATCAGACTTAAGTACTACATATCTATATGATATTGACTTATTTAATAAATACATTACTATTATATACGGTGAAACATTACTATTATAAATGAAAAGGAGATTAAGTGGACGTTCTCTGAAAAATTCCATCTAAAAAATATCGTCCTTTACGGCTGATTTATAAATTATATATTAGATTATTATTGAGCCAAAGACTGAAGCACAATAAAGGTGTACGTGTGAATAATTAATGGGAGATTTACGAGCACGAATGCTCAAATTTATACAAATCGTTTTCATCTTTAAGTAACGCTCGCTGTTTCTTAACGTCAAACGAAAAGTCCAAATTTATTTGTACAAAATTTTGACTATCCCATTAAAAAATCCTGACAAATATGTTCATATGGTAATTATAAAATAATTTAACTTGATGTTATATATTCAATTATAATTTATAACAATACAACGACACTGTAAATAGCTGAACAAACAAACTGTGTTTATGGACGGCCCAATCTGTATTTTTCTTTGTTTGAATGGCAATTAAATGTTTATGTATGATTTTTCCCTAGAGAGTACCTAACATGATTTATTTACTGGATGTTCGAAAAGAAATTGTTTCTAGATATTTACACGTTATATTGTAGTTTGTATTATTAAATTTATTACATGTTCAATATTCATGAAATGTTAATAAGATTTTCATATATAATATTATATAAATATTTATTTTATTAAAAAAATACAGAGATATCAAATTAAAATCAATCAATTTATTAATACAAAGTGTGAGGGTGTTTTATGGAAAATCAAACTTTCAGGATTAGAGATTTCGGATTTTGAGACTTTGCAGTCGAAATATACGCTGGAAAAGCTAGTAAAAGTTTATTTTTGAAAGCATATATTAATTACAATGTTCATTCCAATTCTGGCGGTGTGGTTGAAATAGCAGGTCTTCGTTGGAATAGCGAGTTGTAATATCGTCGGCTGTGATCTGTCGCTCTTGTGATGATGCTGAACGATTCACTGATGTGTCTAATACTGTGACTCCAAGGCGTTCCTCTTGGTGTGCCTCCCACTGCCTCATTCTCTCTCTCTATATGTCTGCACATCTGCCGGACTGCGACCAAGTGTCGCATCTTTTATATTTCTGATTTGAAACAACTCTGGCGAATCGCAAATGAGGATATTGGTGGGTCATTTGCATCGCTTCTTGGACACACTAACGAAATATGTTTACGCCTTAAAAGTGAAACTGCCAGATGGCAATTTTCGGCACTGGTTAATAAAGGGGTAAAAATAACAATAGTCATGTAGCGCAGAATATAACTCATTATCTATCGCGCATCCTTTCCAAACAAAGATAATTTTCTGTGTGCTTTTGTGTGAACACCTCGGAACGGATGTATTAATAGGTGGTCACTCTCTTACTTTCGAGACGAGGTGATATTAATTTTCATTTGTTAGAAAAGTCATGAGAATGACCTCTAAATTAATTTTGCATTGTAGAAACCACCATAGAGAAAAAAGTTTAGATCCCATTCAATTTCCAATCAGTTTTTATTTATTTTACAAGGGAGAAAAGTTGAAAACCTGCTTTATACATATATGTTATAACAAAAGATAGTATAAATTGTATCGATTTTTCTAATAAAATTATAGTTAATGAAATATTATTTGGTATATTGTATTTTAGAATTGTAAGAATATTGTTATTCATTATTTCCACACGTCGGGGCCACAAACTTAGTTTTTGTTGTTGTTGCAGCTTCCATAGTCTCTTGTACTTTTAATACAAAAACATTACTACGTTAAAATCTCAAATGTAAATTTTAAAAAATCACAAATATAGGGTTATTTGATTGAGAAATTACTATCATAAAAACTATCCTACTACATACATTAGTAAATGTTTTTCAATATAAATTAGTAAATGTAAATACAGCAATAATTAATTATAAAAACACATATAATATACTATAGATTTAATAAATACAGATAAAAAATAATTAACGTAAAAGTTTTAATAAAAAAATATATTGTTCTAGAATAATATAGAAAACTTTAATAAATAAATATTTACATAAATTTGACGTTTGACGTTTTACAAATAAATTATTGATAACTCTTTTAAAGCCTGATTAAATAGATTTCTATTATTCCTATGATTTCAAATATTAATTATTACGAATATATTCATTCAAATATATTATGATTTTTTTATGGTTATGTATATTTTCAATTAAATTATAAATAATAATTTAAATAATGATAATAAAACTTTTTGCATTAGCTAAGTAATTTAATAAATAATATTTCTTATCCAACAATATTTTAAAACATCTATATTTTATTTGTAACTAATATTAAAAAATATATATAATTTAATTTATATTTCCATGAGTAACTTTCTAAATACTTAAACCTAATATTTTTTTATCTTACTTCAAGTTAATAAAATATATAATATGCAAATCAAACTTAAAGTTAATGAACGTCTTGATAAATTTATCTTTAATCAAATTAATGCTAGATAATTTCTCTCAGGAATAATTGAGCGTCTGTGTCTCTAGTAACTAAATTCGAAAATAAAGATGCTATATAATTGAAAATAAATTCTAATGGTATTTATCATCGAATTAATTATAAATATTTTAAAATCTCATATAATATACAGGCTGTTATTCTGGCCTTAATAAATAAAACAAAAATACAAACGAATATTCTATAACGGTTTTTTTACATTTTGATATCAAGACAATGTTATTTGATCTTCAACAAAATATGTATACGAATTTCGCAAATATATTCCGAAAATAAATATCTGAAATTGTTAGTACCTTTCGGTTTACGAGTATATTTTGTATATTCAAAACATAAAATAATAATTATTGACTCTCTAAAGAAATACATAATTAAATAAAAAATATATGTACATCAATGTAAATTTAAAATCCATATCGTTACACGGGGCATAATTAATGCTAATTTAAGAAGCTAAAATATTTTTGATGAAAAACAAACGTCTGCGAATAATTAATGACTTGCTGCTAGAATAATGAAGGAGCTTAGCACAAATGTGAGACAAATTAGCTTAATGGCTTCCTAAATGGGTTTATAAATATAACTCACTTATACTTTAAGTATATTACGCTTTATTTATTATAATATTATATAATAATAATATTTTTATTGCCATGAAAAATACAATGACTCAAAATACAAAATAATAATTCATAAAATATCAAATAACTTTTTAATATTTTATGGATTCGTTTGTTTGCCCTATTGTCGATATTTTTAAAATGTACGTTGATTTAAAATATCACAAAGGGCATATCGATCATAAACTCCTGGAATTATATACCATAAAGGTCTGCCACTGACCGTTTTTTGTTGCTGTATACATAATAATATCCGTATGTATATTTATATTTAAAGATTATGGAAAGATATTCCATATTAAATAATATAACCTACAACTCTAACCCGGAAAATTTTACTGTTGATATTTCAATTTTGAGTTACACAACAGTTTGCATAAAAAGAAAGTTAGTATAATTGTTATAATTAGTGAGTTGAAAACATACTTAGGTACATATTTGACTGGTAGTTTCCTTTCGTTTCGAAAACTTGCTAATTTAACGTGATAATAAGATGAGCATTTTATTTACATTTTATTCGCACTTTTACTACAATAAAAAAGTGTTACATGATATAATTAGAACATTATATATGTATCCACACTAAATAATACATATATTGTTTTAATATTCATTAAAATGTATTTAGTATATCACGAAAAATATTTAAAAATATAATAATATAAAAACTTACTTATATAATTACTTCGTGGAGTTTGGATGTTTTCATGTTACCTTTTATTTTTATTTATTATTAATTCACATAAATATAATCTAGCAAAACTCGTGAAAAAGATAAACGAAGACACAAAGGCAGAAATTAACTTGCCATTTTTGTCCAATTAACAAGCCCATTGTTTGAAAATAGCTAGAAGATGTAGAAGTAACAAGTAAAAAATATCGTAACTGAACTTTTCTATTTAAATATATTACTTACAGCAAAAATGTATAGTTATCCATATAAATTCTTATAAAATTATTTTTAAATCACATTAATTAATGTGTATGTAATGCGTCAAGTAGTTCCCAAGCCGTACAAACTATTGGGATTTTGGTAACTGCTTTAGCTGGACTAGATCGGACGATCGAAAATCAAGTTTCTGGTGTTAGCTTAAGATGGAACTGGTTTAACGGTTAAAAATAGCATTTATTTTTTTCTGTATCCTTGAAGGTCGTCTCAGTCGATTCAGGGTAGCTTCGCTTTGTACGAATTCAACTGAGCCTGTGTAAATTTAGAAAGAAAGTGGAAAAAGTCGGTGATTCAATATTCAAAATCTAACGTTTCTTTCAGAGCTCCATATTCTTAATGATAAGATCGAAAAAGCGTAGTTTCTATGGTTTTAGCTTATAGCTCAAAGGTCGGGGGTTCTAGCCATGGTAGTAGACAAGAATTTTTATTTTAAAATTATAAATAATACCCAATTAAAAAACGTAATTTGCCTAAAAATTATAATACACATTATAATTTATAATTAATTATAAAAATGTCACAGATTCTTATAGGTTTTTATTAACTTACAGATTTAATTCGTTCACCCCTGTCAGTTTCAAACGGACGATTAAAAAACTATAGATTATTCTGTATGAACTTAAACCTTTTTTTATTTTCTAATATAAATCTTATCAGGCTTTTGGGCAAGTGTAACGGCCTACGTATATATTCTAAATCGATGCAATTAGCAACGTCGATATTCTATGAAATGCGTAATCCAGGTTCGGTAAAGATATTTGGCACTGACGCTTGCCTTAACAAATAATGGACGCCGTCGCTTACGCAATATCGCTTGTTTATGCCTACGAAAATATATATTTTTAGTAAATTTAAAGGACATGAACCTATTATTTGCATTGACATTTTAACAAATTTCTTAACTTTGGATGGTTGTCTTATCTTAATCTTAGTTAACAGAATAAATATGATAAGAATATTGAATAAAAATAACATTATATGGTGAAAATACTTTTCCCTTCCAATAGACAGAGCACATTAAACTTATATTATAGAATTAACAATAGCTATTCTGTTAAAATTTTTAAAAATGTATTAAAGATAAATAAAATAGATACTTTGTATATATCTAAAAACTTTATCTCAAGTCTTAAAAAATTCACGTTTTAAAATGTAATATTAAACTCAGACAAATAAAAATAACAAAACCTAGAGTTTGGTCACATTGTGCCACTAGTTTGTATCTATTCAATTTTTTCTTTAAAATAAGTTTATAGCAGGTAAACGTTAAAGATTCTCTACTAAAATTTTATTTTATTTCCTGATTTTAACTTGACATTTATGTACATACATACATTAAAAAGTTACATTTTTAGTGATAAATAATATTTGGATAACATTTGGTTCTTAAATAATGTAATTTTCGCGGCCGCTTCGTCAGTCCGTGCTGCCATTGTACCGCGTTGCTCCAGGGTAGCTAGCTAAAATCGACCCTCACAATTGGTGATGCTATTTTTTATTTCATTCCAAAGTATTATAAGTAAATTTAACACTTCTTATATAATTTCTAGTCATCTATGTTAAAATCTATTATGCAAATAATATGAAAAATGATTATTTTAATATTGAATTTATTTATACTGTAAAATTTACAATAAGAAATGTCTAGGTAAAGTTTTATAATTTTAATAAAGGACTGACTGCATCGTAACCTTAACTTAAGGACATTCCGCAAATCAGATATTCCTTTAAGGTCACTTTTATACGCCCACGTCTAAAAAGGCGATCTACGTTAATTTTCAAGACTTAATGATCCTTTTAACCATGAAAAACTCGACCCACAAGCTTGTGTATATTTATTACCATTCTGTATCCAATCTTTAAATAAATCTTGATAATACAACAAGATTTATTATTAAATTGTTATGCTTTCTATAAGAGGCCATCGACACAAATATTAAGTTTATCTTTAAAACCAGTTTTTGTATTGTATAGCTAATATTTTGCAAGAATTGTATATCAATAATTTGATGAGCATTACCATGAGCTTTTGGCAAGCTTTCATAAATACTACATATACATACATATAATTTTCATTATTTAATAAAAGTATATAGTTTTTTTAATTTTTACATAACTAGGTTTTTACAATTATTTAATGATCTTTTTACTAATATAGTGTTAATAAGTTATATGATATATAAATATTGTGTAATACGAAACATTTGAGTTACGCATCACTAAAGCGTATTTATTATTTGCGAGATATTAATGCATATTTTGGCAATAGGAAAACCACAAAAATGTCGCAGATGTTATGCAACAAAACATTCACTATTTAACATAATTTAGATCATGTTAATCACACAAATTTCACTCGTCAGTTTCATATAACATATATATTTTTTTACTATAAGTTATGAAGCAATATGTTGTAATTTTGTTGCTCTTCTGCATTTATTCATAATTAGTTTTTTCAACTTGCGTTAAAAATAATAATGTAATTTATGCACAATATTGGTTTCTTTCCCGATACCAAAATGCCATATTCGGTCGTTAATTGCGACAGTGACGCAATCGTCAACCATTTCTCGAAAAAAGTGAAAGAGCAAAAGGTTGGACGCTTTCACTTGACGTCTTCAAAAATCTAAAAATCCAATAATAATCACATTAGAGAAGCCCACTTCGACATAGATGGGGAAGAGAGAGAAAGAGATGATTCTATTTGTACGACGATCACACTCGACGCTAAATGAGTATTAATATGTGACTCAAATCACACGAGAAACTCCAAATAAATATATAGTTTAACGTAATCTAGGTATTTTTATATCCGAAAACTATCCGATAGACCGTACTTTACGCATAATTAATGTCAAAGATTAGCGTTTTCTGTCGTAATAACTTTGGTCATTATTAACGTAATCTAAAAGTGTCTTACATACACTTTCTATTGTAAAAATATTTATTAGTTTAACCAAAAACATTTGCTTAAAACTGCCATTGTTTATTATTAATCAGGAAAATCAAACAAATTTATAATAGTATTTTTTCTCAAAAAAAAAAACGGTATACCTATTGAAATTAATCGACGATTTAATCTTCTTTGTAGCAACTATTCTGCTTCGTATTCAGCTATGAACGAATGGATTTAAAAGTTGTGAATGGGTAGAGATTCCATTGAAAACGAACTACTTGAAGGCCGACCAAAATTGTGTCGACTCCGGATACAATCGCTTTTATAATCTACGTTTGTAGATTAAACAACAATAAGTCATCACCATAATATAAAAAAGTTAGCATAATTTTTGATTACATTATATAAAACTAATGTTTTAAATTTTGATCTGCAATAAATAAAATATATATTACAAATATTTAACATGTGGGTTAAAAACCTCTGGTGTTTAAAATTTGGAAATAAAACTTCAAGCAGTACCGGTATAGCAAACGTATGTTAATTTTAGATACCGTTCGTTTAACATAATAAACATTGTCTGTGATTTATTATGTGTTATAATATTTTATTATACAATGTAAATATTTTTTGTAATTTTTGATATAAAACCTTATACTAAAATTACAGGCCCTCAAGAAAAAATAGTACCATAACCATAAATATTACGGTTCTGATTTAACAGAATTACGTAATGGTATTTATATATGTATATTCCATACAAAATACTTATAATATTTAATTTATTTCCTCGTAATTAACTGTTAAATTTGCTAAAGCTATTGAATATATTTTTAAAATCTAATTAGTACGACCTTTTATAGTCAAAGTTTATTTGATTGATCGTCTAGCTTATCGACATTAAAATACGATAATTATAACAGAATTCAAGCTACATAATTATTTCCAAATCTACGTTAATGAAAATCAAACATTTATCGAACAGGTAATTTCTTTAGTTATCATACAATGAAATAATTTTTATTATTATAACAATCAATAACTTTTATATGAAAGACCTGAGTTTGAATCCGTTATAGCCTCTAACGTTTCTAAATTTTTACCATGTCATTGTTAGTGCTAATTATATAAGTGTAATTTCATTGGGATGAATAATTGAAATAAATCAAGCTAGGCAGTACATTGTGACATCTACTGATTAAAAGCTGTAATAATATTTCACTATTTATTTAATAATTATTGATGGTGTTTACCCCGTTGTAACGCATTGGGCTAACGCCTATAATATTGCAAAAATAAATAACAATTTAAAATATTATTTATTAAACACCCCTTATTGCGTCGATAAGTAATTAAATATATATATAATATATATATATATATATATATATATATATATATATATATATATATATATATATATATATATTTTTATATATATATATATATATATATATATATATATATATATATATATATATATATATATATATATATATATATATATTTACTCGTTTATCAAATATATGTTATATCGTGTATAGTATAATATTTATTTCGTCTCCATAAGAGATTATTAATTTACACGCTAGAATATTAATTTGACGTATCAACAAATATCTACAATATATTATATAATTGCCACTACAAAAGCTTTTACAACTCACGAAACGTAAATTGTAAATAAAAATTAAGAAACTTATAATATTAAATTCAATAATAAATTTAAGTTTTGCAAAATATATTCTTACATTTGTGAAGTTTTGATTTTTTAGTGTGGACTATAAAACATAGTTTATGTGTACTCAATTTATTGAAATATAATTTTTGATCTCCATGTTATAATTGTAGTATTGAAAACAAAGTTGTTGAGTAAGCTTCTGACAGCTTAGTATTCGCATATATAATCTGTATTTTTGGTATGGTATGGTGAAGCGGAGCGGCTGCTTTCTTGATCGATACTTGCTTGAATGAATTTTCAGATTAATTTTCATGTGTCTTGAGTCGGGAGTAATTTATTGATATGTTTGATTAAGTTCAACTGTCCACTGTCAGCACTTATTTATGCAAAACATTATTTTGCGTTTATAAGGCACCAAACCGTTGTTATTGATGCATTTGGGAGATGCTAATCCTCAAATCGTCGCGTAAAAATGCAAATGTCAACACACTTGTTCGCAAGACAAACAGAATTTTTTAATTACACTTTTTTTCGAGTATGTGCGACCAGTTTTTTTTTCACGGTCAATGCGTATTTGCAATAAGTGCTTTTTACCTTACCATCTGGTCCCCACATGGCATTTATTGCCATCGATATATTTCCAAATTAAAAGATTAGTCAGGGAGTTACTGAGTTAAAAGATAAGTACTTTCTCATGGTCAACGAAGATGAAATCGCATTTATTTTAGAGATTTTAAACATAATTTTATTTTTTTAATGTGTTAAAAATATTATTAAAACTTGCTAAATCTAGATCTAAAAGGCACTTATGATATCATCAATCAAACATGTATTAGTAATAATATTTTCTATCTTAGTACTAAAACTATCAACTAAAATTTGGTCGACTTAAGCATTACAAGAAAACACTTATTCATTTTTATTTGATATATAGCGTATATCTCTAAAAAATATATGTAGTGTAGTAATTTAACGAGATATAAATTTTTCAGGTGTACTTTATATTTTTAACATTAATATTGCTTTATAATTAATGAAAAAAATAATATAAAACAATCATTATATATTCAACAAAGCGACTATTTTTCATATTTTCATTCTATTGAATAATTTTTCTTGTTGCTATATTTTTGCCTTTTGGCGTACAAATTATAATCAAATATCTCATTAAAAAAATACTTAGTGTTTCACCATTAAAATATAATTATAAAGTTATATCAACTTCGCTTTCTTATTACCCTCGAGAGTGTGAAAAGCTTATATCCCTTTGCATTAAAAAGCTTCCTAATTGCAGAGCTGCGAATAACTTAAAACTACTTTCGAATCAAGAAAGTGACTCATCACAAAAAAGATACATATAGTTTTATTGTATTTTGATACCCATAAACATACATATTTTTTACGATATATGCATTGTATAGATTATATTTTATATATGTATATATATATATTTATATATTTTTTTTCAATACATACATACATATGACTATATAGCGTCTAGCAAAACTTCTCTGCGACCTTGTAGAATAAATGTATATTTCGTTTCGTGTGTAAAGAAAGGTTGAACGTCGCCTATGGTGGAAGAAAAAAGTTTGAAGACACGGGTTATAAATATTAAAATGTATTTTTTTTAGTAGAAAAATGCCATTTGGCATGTTGGCGTCCATACAAAAATGGCTTTCTCCTCCGTCGCATTAATATTCAGTGTCGTCCCGTTTCATTTCTTCGAGATGCGCACATCTGTCAAACGGTTTCGAGATGAGAAGATAACATCTATTGTTTATCAAAAGATATGTATATCTGCCGAATATGTACAATCGTAAGTGTTATGTGGGTGTTGAGGTCAAAGGCAGTGCGGTTTAGATTGGATAATGTCGTTTAAATGAACTCATGAATTTTCCCATGAGAAAAAATGCTAAATTATATAATAACAATTTTTTACTTAGTAGTTAGTATATAAATACAGAATTTACTCACAACTAGGGTACTACCACATGCAATAAAAATAATATAAAGCTTTCATTATGACAAGTGTTACTCAATTTCTAATATTATTCAGAAGAATGACTAAGATTTGAATAGATTTTTTATATGTATATACTATAATATAACATTTTGACATACGTATTGAACAAGAGCCAGTACGCTTGTATACAAAAAAGTCATAGTTATCATAACATTTTTCTTAATTACTACTTTTAATTTTAATATATTTATCGCAAATTTTTTAATAACTTATTTCATGTCATTTCAAGTTCAAATATTTTTATTAGTGCATAAACGTTAAAAAAATACAATATAAAATCAGTACACATAATTTGCTTCCCAATAAAATATACTCAGCCCAGTACTCGATAATCTGACCAATGTCAATGATTCAGGGCGGTACTAGACTCTTTGTTATTGTCTGATACATATAATATCGTTTTGACATGGTTAAATTTTTAATGGAGATTCGAAATCGATAATAATGCCAACGTCACATTTTATAATATGCTTAATCTAGGGCTTTGGTACCAATCAGTGAAAATATTTGCCATAGACACTTGTTTTTGTTAAAGTAAGATTCATGGTTTTTATGCTTTGAAACTATTGAAAGACTGTCACTAAGCATCCATTCGAAAACGCAATATCCATTTTATAAGGCATAATTCGTAGATATTTTACTCGTAATTTGCTTAGATTTAGACCGTAAAAAAATGTTTTATTAAAGATTGTAGCTAAGCAGCTTTTTCTTTATTGTTTTATTTTTCCTTAAAGATCAGTGGGATATAAATGTATGATTATTTTATACTGTTACTGGCTTTTCCTTAATATTACATTATTCAAATTAAATTATTATAATATTAGAAATTAAAGTAAATATTATTATTATAAAATGCACGTTCAATATATGTTTGTATGTATTTGGCATAATTTAACTTCTCAGTGTTAATAATAACCTGAAAGTACCCTTTGGGAAATTATAACTATTTTCCAAGTTGATTCGTACAGAAGCTGCTTTCCAGTAAAATATTTGACAATAACAAAATTCAATATTCGCAAGTAGGAAAATTTCTTGCTTTGGGTATACAAAGGTTCGTTTTAAATTATAACTTATCGGACGACCCCAATTTATGACAAATACTTAAATGTTATATTAAAAGATCTTTATTACGAAATTTCTCACTGTGCGAGAGAAACTAAAATATTTATTGCAGTGCTCAAACATATTTTCCTCACCGTTGCGCAATATTTATATTAGTATTTGAATTGTGCAAATCGCTCAAGGAAAGTCAATTCAAGGAGTAGAATCCTAACAAAGAACATCCGACTACTAATTGTAATTGCGATACCTGGATATTGCAAAACGTTAGAGATTATTCATTCAAACAAGGTTCCTAATCAAACCATGTCCAATATTGATTTTATAGGATTGATATTAAACGAACGGTCGTTTTTAATAATAAGTCCCAAAACTTTTTCAATACATCACAACAAGTCTGAAAACGCTTCAGAATGACCCAAAGGGATCTAAAACTAAATATACTTTTACCTCTCTATATACAATACATATGCATAAAAATCATATCACACATTATAATTTCATAAACGTAATAAAAATTAAATGTCGCAAATGTTTTTTATAGTATATTTATATCAAAGATTGCGCAAATATTATTCGAGTTTCTTATCCATATCAAATTTCTATTATGACCCCAAGACTATTTTCTTTCTATATTAGGTGTAAATTACTAGCTATCTAACATCGAAACAAGCTAAGAGGTGTATAAATACAGTGACTCAAAAAGTCAAGTGTCGAAGGTAACGCCTTTTTTATATGCATATTTGAACCGAAAGGTTAAGTGTCGATTGCCACAGTCGATATTACATTGTGTCCTGTATGTGTTCATTATGACAGTTAAAAATTTGAGTGTGTTGTAATAGTATTATTATTATTATTGGTGCCTTAGCGAGAAACGAATTATGATTGTGAGATTCGAGAGCCGGTTTATTTATACCCCCGATCGATACGTATACCCTAAATATATTATTTAAATGTACATAATTATTTTAAACCCACGTCAGTAACAATAATGGCAACATAAATTTGCTTTGTCATTGTATTATATAAATTTTCATTTTTACTGTAATTAATTGGTAGTAATAATAATATTAGAAATTTTATGATTAAGTTTATATCATTGAAAAAAAAACCTTGAAATAGCGACCGTTTTGATGCTGTCAAATGTTGAGTAAATTTTTTATACTTTTTTGAGATTTTTTCGTGATATTTAATTTACACTCACATGACTCCCTTCCAAGCAAATATGTTTCTGACATGTTGTTTGCAACCACACCACACATCCGTTTAGAGTTTAAACACTAAAAACCAACGTTTTTTAATATTTATCTAACTTGACCGTTAGCGCACTTCTTAGCTTCACATTGAACAATGCCTATATCTCTTATGTTTATTTATTATTTTCCCTTATATGCCGGATTAATTAAGCACGATTTTCATTTCACGTTATTAGAATCAACCGGGGCGAATTTCACGCCCTGGCAACACCAATGCTACCTGTTGCCCGGAACAATTAGGGTTGTCAACTATCCCGGATTAACCCCAATTGTCCCATAATGGAATTTACTAGTTAACATATACGAAAAATCTATAAAATATTAGTTGCCATTTCTTCGTCATTAGTTGTACCAATCAGCAAACTACGTATGTATATATAAGATTTTATAAGCTTAAATTCGGGATATTAAATAAAACTTAGGTTTGAGTCTTACAAATATATTTTATAAATTTAAATTTAGCAAGTCACATTCCGCATGTATTTAACCATCTAATAAATTATTGACAAACTCAAACTTTAAGCTTTGACAACATCCTTTGCTTAAAAAAATGTCTTTTAAAGATTAATTGGTTGTTTTTCTTAAATGTCTCTAAAGGTCAGTTGAGGGTCTGCATGCAACATGACCTTATGCGATCTTATCTTCCAAGGATAAATTTAAGAAATACACTTTTTGTACCAGCAACATATTTTCATTGTTATTAGTTGTGATCTACTTCCTTTTTTTAATTTATGTAACGTACAATTTCGTATATTAATTTTATTTTTAGTCATTATTATATTTATTATGTTATCAAACATTTGAAGTACAAACAAAACTGACCTAGTGTTTTCTTTAAGATTAAAATTAAAAACCAGTTTCACAGGATTCTACGTTTATAGATATTTTCTGAGAAAAAGTAGTGATAATCCTTTTAACGCGAAGCTCGTCATATTGCATTAACAAAACTAGAGAATAATTTTATCGATTTTATCATTCTTAATAGTATTATTAGAAAAATAAAATATAGTACTACTCCGTTATAAAATTCAGCGCTGAAAATCTGGTGTGATAAAATATCAGCCGCGCTTGGGTAACACTTGCGCCAAACAAGCATTGCGGCAAAAGGGTTAAAAAGTTGAAATGGTAAAATCAATAAAACATTTGGCAATTTATAAGCATAATTTTTTTTTTAATTTTATAAAAAATACTGGTAATTTAGTTTTAAAAAACTGTTGTGGTGTTGACAGCCCGTCAGTGTTTCGTGTCATTTTTGACTGCGTGACCTAAAAAGTTGCGATCGCGTCCTGTATTATTGACCGTTGCGGCCAGAACGCCAGCGCTTAAGAACACCCCACTTTCACGAGCCATCCTGCTTCCTAAGAGCTTGTCAAACACAAAGATGTTTTCGGGATGGGATGGTCTCATCTATTTATGTGTGCAACATAACTGTTGTTTTAAATATTTTTTTAAGGTTTATTTGTATTATTATTGTTTATATATTGATGATTGCCATATTTGTAATAAAAAATAATATAAAAATAGTCATATTGCAATGAAATATTTATAATAAATAAAATATGTATAGATTTAAAGACATTTTGCTTATTACTTATGAGATTTAGTTGTATTATAGCTGTCTAATACAACTGTATTGATTGCATTTCTTTAATGGCATAATTGCAAACATTATATTATATTATAAATAGACTAGAAAAGTATAGAGACTAATTTAATAAAATTAACTATGTACGAATTTAGACTTATGTAAATTTTTCATACAGGTTTGCATTATGATATTCTCATTTTATGAGTAAATAAATTAAGAATTATTTTTATAAATTATGAATTGTATCTTTTTTAATGTATCTGCTGTGTAAAAAGATAATATATTGTATATTGCAATTAAACTGTACATCAAATAAATAATGGGATAAATCACATGCTATAAGTCTGTTTATATATTATTTTTAATAAATGGATAACGAAAATTTGCATAATTACATAAAACAATGCATTGACACGGAATCCAGGAAATTTTGATATTCTAGGATTTTTCCCAGAAAACTATTAATGCGGGACAGCTTTTGAATTACCTTAGCAAAAACTCTTCTTAGAATCATAATTTTTAATTAAAAATTAGAAAAGTTGGCAACCCTAATTTAAAATGCTCCAAACGTTAAATTTGTGGCGGCAAAATTTCGTGTTTTGCCTCCGTTGAATTAGACGGATCGCCGGTTTGCGAAACGTCGGTTTTTGCGGATGACAAAATTTCGCGATCCGTAACGAGCAAGGATCGTCATTATGACGCGGAAATGGAGGGGACTTAAGTGGGGTAATTGCGTATAGTTTCGGCGACTTTTTTATATATGTATTCAATCCTTTGTTTTTCGGCAAATATTTTCTTTGTGAATACTATCATTAAAAAGTAAGAGACTTCGATTGCAAAAGTCAACCCCTTTTTATAACAATATTGCAATATCTATATGCAGGTAAGCTATTATCGACGTTATCACAGAATATATTTAACTAAAAATTAGTTGTTTATAACAAAATGAATAGATAATGAATAGACTGAATTTATATGAGTAATGTGCATAAAATATATTATTTAATGATAAAAAAAATATGTAATAATATTTTGCGCAGTTTATAAACATTCTAGAATAAACATATATTTTTTGTATCATAAATACATAATCATACATACAGTCCTTAGAAATATTTTCAGACATTATCGATTTGTATGAAATTTGTTTGTGTAAAGTTAGTTCTCTCCAGTCACTTTCTAGACAATATATTTTTATATAATACAAAGCTGTGATATTTTTAATTAATTCTCAGAAAGCAATTTTTGTATAGCGAATAAATATTAAGACTACACAAATTATTCAGCATTTAAGGCTGTTTATAGTGAGATTTCAAAATCTATATCTAGTAATATTTTCTATTTAAATACAGTAAAACGATGAGTGCAGTAGTTTTTCAAACATATTTAATATTACTGATATTAGTCAAGTAATGCTAAATAATAGACGTGTGATAATTTGGGGGATAAGTTTCGGAAAAATTTACAAGATTTTGAATGATAGTCTGGGATCAAAGTTTCTGCTCGTTGAGTGTCGTGACTATTAGAACAATATCAAAATTCATAGAGTGAATATCACAATTGATGACCACTAAAATACCTTATACATATTAATTTGTATCTAATGAGTGATGTAATAAATATAATAGACATCTCATAAAATGCCTTTTTTTATATTTGAAATGACAAAAGAGGTCTTATTAAACTTTTAATACTATTTCAAACTATTTAGTGAGGAATTTTGCCAATTTTGATCAATAAGCCACCAGGAAAGCTGTTAAAGTAAACTTTTTGTTTAACAAGATTTGTATGTTTTGTCTTGATTTTGCATCTAATTATTACCGCCTATTCGGAGAAATAAAAAAAATAGGGCAAGCATTTTAGTCTCTATAAAGTAAAGAGTAAATGTATAACCCACACTACAAATAACTTCTTTGAAGTTTGTTTATTGTTGTTAAAATGTATAACCCTTGAAGAGTATTACGTAGTAATAATATACATTAGTAATACTTAAAACAAATATTATTGAACGCAAAATGCAAAACAGTTTTTGAATAGTTTATATAATATTGTCCTTATAAATTTAATTATCTTGACATGTCAGAAATATTAATTTTTGTTTTAAAGACTTTTTGTGTGCAAAAATTGAGATTAAGATTGTCACGTAGAGTTTGTTTTTGCTAGTTATAAGTGAAGATTTCCGTGTGTTTTGAATTCTTCTTAAATTTAACTTTCAACTCTGGATTCCAGACGTCTAGATCTGGACCAGAGAATGCGAAGAAAGCGATTCTTCATGGTATAAATTCAAATTTAGACCAAGTACATATTTTATACAAACATTAACAAAGAAGAACTCTTCCTCTTTGTTAAAGTTGTATAAAATATAAAGTTGTTAAAGTGTATGTTTAAATGTGAATTTTTTGACTTTTTAACGCACATATTATATATTGCACGTGGGGTCTGAATTGAATACGTCAATGATTAGCTGGATTTTTTAAATTACTATTAAAAGCAACTTCAAGCATTTTAAAGTTAGTTTTGATTTCTGTTATCATTGTAGAATAAAATAGCAACAATTTGATGTTAAATAATAATAATATTTTTTAATTTCTTAATGTATTAAAGTTAAATGTTTAATGAGTAATTCATATTAAAAAGTGCTAGTTATATTAGGTTATTATCCATTGATTTATCAACGTTTAATACTAATATGAAAATATAAATCATACTTTCGGTCTCCATAGAGAAATCCATGTTGATGTAAGCCCAATAAATTTTGTTTAAGGATATAAATTCTAATGAAATATTACTTCTGACTCTTTCTACAATACTTGACAATGTTCTCGCTACTAGGTTTGATTGCTATATGCATTTCTAACGACGTGCTACGTAATATAGTTAATCTTCCGAATTACACACATTAATATATTTATTCCAATAGACTGATGTGGCTTTCACAACAGCATTTTTTTGATAAAGATCAAAGAGCGGCGGGTCGCAGTCTATGTACGCATATAAATATAAAGAAGGTTTGTAACTAATCGGACAATGGGCAAGTGGCGAGAATTATTAAACCCGATCGCCCGAAAACCCCTGACCTCTGATCCCTGGAGCCGTAAGCTCATTGTCGGATCTCAATCGCGTGAACTTTCTATATTAATTGTTCATTGTACATGATGCTACAAGTGATATAACCAGTTTGGGAGTGTCAAAATAATAATTCACGCATATACACCTAGACGCAATTTAAAATGTTTTACTTCATAGTCATGTATTTACTTGCGTGTTTCTTAATGAAATAGATATAGGACGGTCAAAGCATAAGTAAAGTAATTTGTTTAAGTTGATAATAAAAATTGTAGAAAATTTTGTTCACCAATGCGTGCCTGACGTGTCGCTAGTTTATAACCATTTTCAAGTTCACAAAATAAATTTAAAAAAATTGAATAATGTTAATTGTAATAAAAAACATAAGATAAATTAGGTAAATATACAATGTTTTTATTTTGCAAAGTAAAATAATAAAAACAACCGGAAATCCAAATTCTAAAAATCAAGACTAAAAATATTTACTTAACTTGGACCTGGGGACATAAAAAAATTGTGTGCTTAAACTCTAAACCTGCAAAGCGACTAACCTTTCATAAAGGATGAATAAAAAGAATGCTTTTGGATGAGGCTAAGTCTTATCCCGGGTGTAGCGCCACGAAGATGATGAATTATTTTATTATTATAATTTAGAATAACTCTTTTTACAACGTTTCATTTTATTTTTTTCAATGCAGATTTTATAAAAACGTTTTATCAAATAATTTTATTCGGCATCTTTAAGTTCCATGAAATATTTTCAAAACAAATAGTTTTACATATGTGTACTAAAAATTTTGCTTTCCATTTTTAAAACAAGCTCTGAAAACGCTTAATTATCTATATTGTATCGCGCAAGTTTTGTCTATTTATATACACCATAATACAGAATTACACGTGTCTGTCTGTCACAAGATCTCATCCAAACGGTGAACAGTGATATTTTCACATTTTTTTTTTTTTTAATCTTCCCTTGTAATCTGACAGGCGTTAGCCAAATGCCTTACAGTGGGGGTAAATTTGTACTAACTGGGTAAGTCAATGACATAATGAAGAGTCTAAGAATCGGTGACTTAAAATGAAATAAATTTGTGATAACTGGATGAATAAGAGTAAATATTATATAATTGTTAAGCTTATATTTATTACAACCACGTACTTAAATAATAAAATACACATCTTCTCAAAACATAATGAAAAATTAATCAATAAAATAATATTTAAATATGTAATAATAATATAGAATTATTTTAAAAGAGTTCCATAAAACAAATTGTTAGTGCATTTATTTAACGTACATCTACAGAAAAAGTACTCGTTGTAGAGAGTTATTCATAATATGCTCACTGTTCTGAGCAATACTCATCGCTACTGCTCAATAGTAATACACAAACAATTTATTTTATAAAAATAATTAATTTATAAATTGTCCTCTAATAAAAGTCTACAAACAAATCAAGAAGTCATAGACGTCATAATTATGATGATTAATAATAATTTATGACAAAGACGTGAAAGCTTAAGAAAGTATATTTAATAAAATATTTTTATATTTATAAAATATGTTAATATATAAGGAAACTCACTGTTTTAAAATAAAATTAAACAACATTTAAAAACATTGAAATATTTAATAAATCAGTAAGAAAAAAGTGATCTTTACAAAAAAATGTTATAAAAAATAAAAATATTGTAATACACAAAAATACAGGTGAAATTCACCTATTTCTTCGAGGCAGTGATGAAATCAGGTTGTTTTTATATTTAAATTATATAGTCTTCGTAAAAACAAAATTCTAATTCGGTCCACATTATATAAAAAATGTTATTCAAGTGTAACCGAATAATCGTGTTTTTTCAGCTTCGCTCATAAATAATAAGAGATTTTAATTCAATATATTTCATTCAATATTATAATTTATTACCTTAAATGCGTATAATTTATAATTTATGGTAATATAGAGAAGGTAAAATAAAAATGTAATATTGTTTTATACAATATATGAATAATATTATCTGTACCTCTGAACTAAAAATATAGCTCTTATCAATGATTAATTTCTGAATATTGTATTTATTTCAGGAGGTAAATGCCTCTGATAATTAACAATGCTTAATACAAAAACTACTTTTTATAATTCCATATTTATATATTTTAATATTTTAAATAAAAGCTATTATTGAACCGCACATTAAAAATTTATATTAATAATTAGTTAATTGTTTTTTAATTTTTAACACATCGCACATTTCTAATAAAATATTCCGTTTTTTTTTATTAAAATTAAGTATTTAGCACACGTATTTAAAATATTTAAAAAATACACTAGCGGATACGATCCGTTGTTTTTAATATAAAATTTATAAATTAAAAAGAAGATTACTTACGTTCTTTAATACATAAATAATATGCTATAAATAAATTAATGTATTTAATACATAATCGATTTCTTTCATTATGTTATAAATTGTATTTATATTATTAAGCGTATTATGTTTATTTATACTCTTTGGTAGTATTGATTTACATTAAATACATAGAATAAATGCGTAACTTGTACAAAATATTGTAAATGTATGTATTAAATATATACATACACACATTTATACATTATATATTAGGTATATGTATTATGTCATCTGAACAAAAGTTATAAATAACACCTTCGTATCGAAGGTTTCTTCTTATATACGCAAGAGGTTTATTATCATTCTTTATATAAGGAGATTGATGATAAAGTTATTATTGTTGTATTACAAATATAATATATAAACATTTATTAAAACAATGTGTCGCATAATAGATGTAGCAAATGTGGAAGTATAAAGGCTATATTTGTTTCTAAAATATGCATATTGTTGAACGTCTCTTTTGTGTTGCTCCGAGCATTGACCCATGGTTAAATTTGTCGCTTATTACATACATAGAAGTTTAGTCTTGAATATTATATTTGAATTAAATATATTAGATTTACTTGTAAATAATTTAACTAGAAATGATATAATATCATTTAATATATACTATTTATTACGCCATAATAATAATAATCAAAATCACAGATAATAAGTAATTGTTGTCTTAAGTTAATTTTTAGAATTTCCGATAATAAATATTTAACTGTATTATTTTCCGTTCATAGAGAAATTTATTTTTACGATCTTAATTGGAACATTACTTTTAAGAGCAAGTAGGTGTTCTTACGCGTAAACGACATCTAGGTAATGTCGACAAATTTTGGAACATCTTCGAGAATCACGATTGCGTCCTCTTTTGATGCGCGTTAAATCCAGGTCGTCCGCATTCGCCGATTCCAGCTCCTTGCATTGTCATTGCACATTGATTTGTTTAATGTCAGCTACCAGAAGCTGGTCCGGTTCGTTACATTTAATTTTAATATTTTACTTATTTTATTTTAAATAAATAAACAAATTATTATAATATATATTATATTAGCTCTACATTTTTGCATATTCTTTGATCATAAAAACTCCATTTTATGCATATTACACCCTTATAAAAATATTATTTTGTATTTTATATAAGAAACTCAATTAATGGCTGTTTTAATTATTTTTCATGTATTTTTATTACAATATACAATTATTACTTAAATAAATATTATTTAATTTTTATAGATTAAAAAAAGTTTAAGATGAAATAGCATTTTTGACATACACACAATGAAAATACATCACCAAAATTAAATGATCATAAGATAACTGACAGTTCACGCAAAATATAAATGGTACACATTTTCGATGAATCAAATTACTTTCTAAGTAAATATATTTAGACTTTAAAAGCTTATGAAATGTAAAATAAAAGTATTTTATATATACATATTATTTACTATGTGCTTTTAATATTCAAAATATAGGTACATATTGATGATAACTCGGAGAAAACAATTTGTAGGTTTTATTAAAATATGCTTGTTCACCTAGAGCCTGACACTCTTAAAATGAAGCAAGATATAATGTCGTTTGTATTTATATAGTTTCTTAAAAATTCATTTAAAATATGTACATAAATAAAATTAATATGCATATTCTTATTGGAGGCTCCTTAACTATTTTTTCAACATAATGAAATATCACTTAACGTTCACTCAATTTAAGTGAATAAATCTTCAAATAACTCTCTTGTATCAACGCGATCAAGATATGAGTAGGCGACTTTTGAAATTTCACTGACGCAACTAAATAACTAACGCAACCGAAGGTTTACTGTCATTCCATTTTATAACCTTGTAAATTTATGGCGTCTTCTATTTTATAGCAACTGGTATTTCTATCAATATTTCTATTTATAAAATATTATTATTATTGAATCGTATTAAAGAAATGTACTAATCTTTATGACTCAAAAATTTTTAAAACCACATTTTATATAAAAAAATATTTAAATAAATTTTGCGGTCAATTATTTTACCATCTCATTAAACATCTTGCATTTTTACAATAGCATAAAATTTCATTATATTTTTACTGCAAAATAAACTTTTACTTAACATTTAAAAAACGCGTGTTATATAATTAGCAATAAATTAGCACAAAAGCCAAGTTAACATAATAGCGTTTTTCTTCTCCAATTCATTAATTTATTTGCTGTACATTAAGTAGTGTATGTTAATGATATGCCAGTTTGTTTCATTTGAGAATCGTTAAAACGTCAATTATGTAATGAAAATTAAATAGTATAATACATAATAAAAGAAGTTAAAATATCCAAAATGAAGTAAGAATACATTAAAAAGTTATACTATTAAGTTCAAAAAGAATCCGACCAAATATAAAAATCTCGTAGCGCAATAAAATGAACACTTTTTTAATATCTTTCGTTTTTATCTAATAGTCGTCAACTGTGCTATTTTCAACGTTTAAAGTTAAAACTTGGGCTGAATAGCAACGTGCTATTTAGCCTGCTTTTCTAGAAATATAAGTTTTTTTAAGCGCAGCCAAAGAAACATTTTTATAAGTGTAGTACTATTGTTTTTCAATTTTTAAGGACACTTTTTAAAATTAAGATTTATTTAATTATTGTAAATCGTTGCTTGCAATGTGACAATCGTTATTTCAATGCGTTGCAACGAAGTAAACGCAATCAACAACCATTAAATACTTTAAACACGAGACTAAAATTTGGTAATTAATGACATATTTTTTATTTCGAATTTATTTTATTACTTGTCACGCTATTCATCTGTGAGATTATAAAAATCTAAAAAAAAAAATCTGTAGTGATCGTTCGAAATTATAATTATATATAAAACACTTATTACAATTTCTTAGACACAAGATTAAAACACACGTTTTTATTAAATATATAGCATCTATCGCGCTGGTAAGATAAAATTAACTAATAATTTATAGTAATAAACCTTAGTGTGTTTCTTAAATGTATTGTGTCTGAGAGATCAGGTTTATTATATATAATATAATTCGATCAGATTATGTTTATCTCGATTTTTCTGATCTCACGGGTGAATACCGTGATTAATAATTAAAATCAAGCTAGTTCATTTATATTAGGTATTTAAAATTCTCTAGAGAATATCTCATGTGTGTATTAAAAAATATCTGCTGCTGAACAATTATGTACCAACTTACTTAGTTAATTTTATCATTTAAAATTACACATTTACATAATAAAAATAGTGTTATATAAATTTTAATGTTATTTTATTTTACAATTTTTTTGTGTATCAAATATACGCATTATTTTCTTAGATCAACATTATAATGTCTTTTTATATGCAGTAAAATCAGCCGGAAACAAATAATATTGCAATTTTTGAGTAATGCTGAATAAACATATTATATAGTATTTTTTTTAATAAATATATATTTTTTTAATAAATATATGATACTAGCGAATTTTTAAACACTTATATTAGTGACCTAGCTTAATTTTAATTATTCATCCGTGAGATTCAGAAAATCTAGGAAAACCATATCTGTAATGTTTAATTATATCATCACTAATCTGATCTCCTAGACACGATAGAAAATTTAAACACAGGTCTTTGCCAAATTTATTTAGTTAAGTTAAGACTAGGGATTCCAATCCCGGGCCAAAATTTTGATCCCGGGATTTCGGTATTGCAATTAGTCGATCCCGGGATCCCGGGACCAGTCCCGGGATAATTTTCATGTTATTTTATCGATAAAAATAATTTAAAATGAATAATACAATATATTTTTACATCTGTTTTTTATAACGTACAATGTATAAAGTACGTATAATTTTAGTCTTGGACTTAAAATATAAAATAATATAATAAAAATAAAAAAGGGAAGGTCTTATATATTTATTTGAGAAGAAAAAAATGAACTTTTGACAATTTATGTACATACTATGTACATTCATAGACACAATTAATTGAAAACATTATTTTGAATAAAACTCACGAAGTAACATCAAAGCATCAAGTGTTTTATCATTTAGCCTTGATCTGATTTTGGTTCCTAAGCAGCCTGCTGCTGAAAAAGCACGTTCAGACTCACAGCCTCAAAGATTCACAGATGACACGTGCAACTCGCGCAAGTTTGTACACGAAATATAACGATGTTGTCAATAATAATTCGACTGTGCTTGATAAATCAACCAATCCGAAAAATTCGGGATTATGTTTTATAATCCCGGGACTCATCGGGTATTGAAAATCGTCCGGGATCCCGGGATCCCGGGATTCGGGATCCCGGGATTGGAATCCCTAGTTAAGACTATCGTGCCAGGTTACCCTAATGCGTCATTATTTATTATTTTATTATTGTTTAAAAAAATTAAACAATATAATGAATTATTAAAATTTACACAACAAAATACATAAATAATTTACCCCAATGCGTCATCATTCATTATTTTATTATTATATTAAAAAAAAAATAAACAATACAATGTCTTATTACAATTGACACCAAAACATATCAAACCATAATTTATAGAAAGAAAGAAAAAAATCATATTATATATAATTAAATAATACGAAACGGACTAGCTCCTCGTAGTTGACATTAAATAGATCAATGTCCAATGCCAGTATATTATGAAGCCGGATTGCGAATCGGTTAGTGTGGACTTAAACTACTCGTCTGTCTTTTTATTTGTGTATACTAATTCATTTACATAAATTTAATTGACAAAAATTAACAAAAATCATTGCAATAAATATTCAGAATGGTTAAAATGCACCTGTCTATTAAATTAGTATATATTTGTACATAAACAGATTTTATTGAATTAAAAAATGTAAAAGTTGTGAAACATGTGTGATGGTCTACGAATAATCTACTTAATTATATTTGCATAAGAAGCAAATAAAATGAAAAATACCGCTTCATTTGATTAGCAATTTAATTTATTGTTTTATGAATTAGTTAAATATGTAGAAAAAGTAAGCCATCCTCGTTAACGAGTGATTTTATTATATTTTAATCGGATAAGATCTGCCTAATCGTTAGTTGAACCTCATTTGTAAATGTCAGGGCCGCTGTTAAAATACAAGTTACATTAGCCTTACAAGACCTGCCGATGTTAACCGCACGTTAAATTTTCCCTTACCCTTCAATCACCATAATAACCTTAGAAATAGAAAACCGCGTGTGAACTACTAAATAATGTGTTTTGAGCGCTCAATTTAACGTCTAAAATAATCATGTTATGTACATTATTGTTATTATTTTAATAAATTAAACATATAAAAGAAATTTCATTAACATATTCGAATCTGAAAACTGCTAACATCAACACGTATTCGTGCCGATTAAAAATTGATATATTCTATTCTAAAAACTACTTTTCTCGATCGGTGCAGTTCCAATTTTTTTTATTGAAAATTTTTTATTTATCAACTTTCGATCGGGTGGATAAATTTATGCACGTTCACGGTATAGTCTTTGTGTCTTTGCATAAATTTTGCGACATTAGGTCAAACCGATGGGGTTCGCGACGAGGCGTTTATGCGTAACCGCAAAGATCGAAGAAAGAAAAAGTGACGATGGCTCTTTCACGAAAGTGTTTGAACACATTTTTAAAGTGGGGCCGCGCTATAAAAGGCCAAACTTACCTGTCGAAGCATCAGTTCACATCGGACATCCGAATCATCAGTTTTCAGTGAACAACTGAACCATGAGAGCTTTTCTGGTAAGCGATTGCAATAATAAGTATTGCGAACGAGTGTGCAATTCAGTGTTTACGGTGCAATCTTTGTGCAAAAAAAAAGTGATATAACAGTGACAGTGAAACAAGTGTAAATAATACAGCACTTCCAATGTGCATTATCACAATAATTATTTTTGAAAAAAAGTGACAGTTTATATAACTTGTGTCATTTATTTAAAAAATAATAAATGTCAAGTCAAACACTGAATTTATACACTAATATTAGATATGTTTTAAGGTCGTTAATAACGGCTTAAAATTAATTGACTTTAGATTAAAATTAATCTAAATAATCAATTTTTATTTTTAACACTATATCATTTTCAGGTGTTTTTACTTGTTGCTGGGGCAAGTGCGCGCCCTGAGGCTCCTTATATTTACCGCCAACCACAAGTACAAGTAGCCGCAACAAATGGAGCAGCATCAGCATCAGTACCACAAGCAGCACCAGCGACAATTCAACAATTTCCAAGCAACAGCTACGGAACTCCGCTTAGCTTCCAAGTGACGGGTCCGGCTTCTTCCGGTCCAGCTTTCATTCCATCACCAAACTTTTATCAAGGATTCCAAGGATTTCCACAAGGATATCCAACATTCCATAGTTTAGGTGCACAAGGTCTAAGCGTACAAGGTCTGAGCTCGCAAGGTCTGGGTTCTCAAGGCCTGAGCTCCCAAGGATTCGGCTCCCAAAGTCTGGGCTCTCAAGGTTTCGGCTCCCAAAGTCTGGGCTCTCAAGGTTTTGGCTCCCAAAGTCTGGGCTCTCAAGGTTTCGGCTCTCAAGGTTTCGGTTCCCAGGGCTTTGGATCCCAAGGTCTGAACTCACAAGGTTTTAGCTCGCAAGGTCTGACCGCCCAAGGATACCCATCTTTCCAAGATCTGAACAGCCAAAACTTCCAAACTCTGCAAGGTACTGGGCAGATTGCTGTAGCTCCTACGCTCGCCGCTGCTGTAGACAACAAAATTGAATTATCTGCATCGTCTGATTCCGGTTCCGGGCAATTCCAGCAGTCATTTACAACGGCTTCTCAAGCTCCTTCACCAACGCCTACCGCTCAGGCGTCAGTAGCACCGCCACCAGCACCTAAGTCTCCACCACCACCACCACCATCACCTCCATCGCCAGTCATCCAAAAGCATATCTACGTTCACGTACCGCCACCAGAACCTATCGAAGAACAAACTAGATTCGCCAATGTAGTCGCTCCTCGCACCAACTACAAGATCATCTTCATCAAGGCTCCTTCTCCTCCTTCAATATCTCAAAGCATCTACCAACAACAAGCCCAAAGCCAGGAAAAGACCATCGTCTACGTCTTAGTCAAGAAGCCCGACGAACAAGAAGATGTTGTATTTAAGAACATCCAAGACCAGAAGCCGTCGAAACCAGAGGTCTACTTCATCAAATACAGGGCGAAGAGCGAAGAAAACCAACAAGGATCAGGCCAAAACGCAGTTATTGCTCAAGACGATATTACAATCAAATCGGAAGGAAACTCTCAAGGAGTAACACTAGGAAGCGAATCATCTTCCAACTCGGATTCTTTCACCAACGATATATCCCAGACTACCTTCGGAGCAACATCAAACACAGTATCCAGCGGAGCTTCTCAAGCCGTAGTTGGAACTTATGGAGCACCTCCATTGCAAATCTATCAATAAATAAATATAATAAAAAATTATAATACCAAAACGTACCTGAAAGCATTTTATACGAAATTTTCTGAATGAACGAATGAAAGGACAACGTTTTTGAAATTGTTTCGAAAAAATAAAAAATCTTAAAAATACGTATACATTGTTTTATTTATGAAAATGTTGGTTTTGCTTAATAATAATATTAAATTAAAGAGCTTACGATTAGAAATATAAATATAAACCTAAATTCACATGTAATTTTTTTTATTATTCTACTCTTTAAAGAAAAGTTGTAACATACATTTTTTTATCTCGTAATATTAACTTAAATATATATTTATTACTTTTTATTAAATAAGTTCAGTTTATAAAATATGTATAAATTAATTAAATTGACGCTAATTCTAGATTCATAAGAGAAAGCAAAAAGTTTCTTCTCTGAAAAAAAAATACGATAGCACATATTTTGGATGTGAAAGATTTTATTTTTTCTTAAACAATGTGTTATGATAATGATAGCAATCAAATTTTTTTTTCTAGATTTAATGTTATATTTCAAGATTTTTAATAAACATTGACAAATTTAGCGATAAGGCGTTGAGTCAAGAATGCTCAGTTTCGTTATACGGAGCGCGTTTTACTTTATTACAAAATTGCGTTATTTGCGTTAAAAAACTATCTGATATCTCTACAAGAGAAAGCATAGGTCGTATTTGTATTTGCATCACAATGCCTTTTTGATATGCGAATTGAGATACAATTCATTATTTTCTTTGTCGATTATATTGATGCTTGGCGATTTTCAACTGCGTAGTCGCGATTGCGTCCTCTATTCTTACATGTCGCGGCCAGAACGTCAGTGCTTGAGAACGCGCCCTTTACACAAGCCATCCAGCTTTTCAATGAGCGTATCAAAAATAATGAAATTTTCTGCAATAAATAGCCAGACCAACTTCTGGTATGGTGTACATCTCACATGTGCACCACATTTTTTTCCAGTATTTGTGTGTATGTGTATGTATTAGTATGCATAAGGATGTTTGAATTGATGTATAATATTATAAATGTATGTATTATATATGAAATGTTCAATAAAACTTTTTTTTATAAAATTTAACAAGACACATTAACTTTGAGTTATGGTCAAGTCATAGTCAGATTTGTAATTAATCTACACATATATTATGAATAACTCCTCTCAAACTTTAAACAGTAGCATCATGACAATTGCACATGTCATTCTAGCTGCCATTTCAAGATCGACTGTTCTATTTTCAACTTTTCAGTTTAAAGCTGAACTGAACAGCGACGTGCTGACGATCGATTACGTGCTACTGTAATACGTTAAGAGAAAAGACTTGAAATATTGTATACTAAATCTCGTTTTATATATGGTAGTAAAAATATTTATATTTTGAGATTATTCTCTCTCTTTTCTTTATTTTCCTAAGAGTTTATATGTAATACAACTATTGATCAATTAATTGAAGACAAAAACATCGAAAATAAATTCTCGTTGGAGATATGTTTTGCCAAAAATAAGGTGTGTTACAAGCCAATAGAATGACGTTATATGTACAGAAATTAAGAGTTTTCTACACCATACTTAAGTATGCAAATATTTGTATTATTAATAATATATAGTCCTGTATATAAATCGTAATAAAATGGTTGCACACAATGCAATCGTATTTTCAGTCTCTTAAAGATCTAAACGTTAAAACATTTGTTCATTGTTTATGTTCCAAATTGAGAAATTTACAAGAAAATATTTATAAAGCAATCGAAAATTATTTCTAAAGATCCACAAAAACTTTTGTTTTCTTTGGGTGAATTGTTTAAAAACATAATTCGATTTCTTCTTTTCGGCCTCTGCGTTAGCGAAACTCTTTTAACTCGTTCAATTCTGCTGAAATTTATATAACGTTCAAAAGCAATTATCGTCAAATTATGTTTTTATATTATACCCACTCGACGAATTTAAGCCACTGTGTATTTCAACTATTTCTCAATACAAATTCTCATCAATATTTACTTGTCTGAAGTGTTATTGAGAGATTCGATTAGTAGGCAATTGTACGGAGAAATTAGTTAAATAAATGGTATTTAAATACTAGTTAGGTTTAAGGCGCATATGCTTAGGTATACGTAGGTGACAATGTACGGAAAAAGTGAAAGAGTTGACGACCTCCCAAGGTAGGTCATCTTCTGTAAAAGAATATTGTCAACAGACAGTGGGTCAAAGTGACGTAGCACGACGGCTCTCTCTTGACAAACTTCAATAGACAAATTGTTGGGATGTGTGTTATAATGAATATGCGTTACGGTCAAATGCCGTAGTTAAGTAGCGACCGTCCTAAACGGTATTGATAATACAGTACCACAATTTGACGAGTTAAGTAACTTAATTCAGTAATATTTTTTTGTCACTTGATGTGAGATCATTACGATTCGCCTGCTATAAATATATTATCATTACATGTTTAAACATTGCAATGTTATTTTGTTACCCATTTAAAAGACATGTTATTGATATTGGTATAATATATGTGTCAACAAAGTTTAAGGGCTTTGAGGTTTCCAAACGTCAACTGTTTTTGACTGCTGCTTGCGGGTAAGGTATTGACGTTTAAAGATTAAATTTAAATATATTATGTTGAGGATTGTAAAAAACTTAAATTTTATGTTGAAAACTAAAATGTACATAGGGATTTGCTTATTATATATTACCATTAATCATAAAAAGTGTCATTCCATGACAATTTTTAGAGCAAAACAACACTTCAATTTAATTATAAAATGGAATCGCGTAGAAGTAGTAACCGATTTTTCTGACCTATTTTAAGAGGACTACAGATTTCATCAGCATTTAGAAAACATATGCAATAAACCTCAAAGATGTTAGGATTCGTTTTAAGATTCGCATATCAATTAAGGAGCCCAAGGGCACTGTGTGCCTTGTAAAATCCTCAAGTATGTTTTTCTGGCCTTGTTGCCAAATAAATCAATCGACTCACTTTTATTAGGAAAGGTCCAAAAATGTTTCTTAGATACATAAATATTATCTACTTTTATTTCCAAAAAATATCCTACAAATTATGCTGGTTACGTCGACGAGTTTACTTGAAAAAGTATTTTTTCAAGTTGCTGGTAGAATAAATCCAGAGATTCTGGTAGAAAAAACACTTGGGTTTCCGAGTATTGTTTGAAGTATCTATCCGACTTTTTCTCTCTGTTCTCATCCAAGTACTCACAGTTGGTTCACACACATTGTGTTCAAGCCATTGTCTATACTATAAAACATAAAATACATGTCATTCTGGCTGCTATTTATAGTCAAACTAGCTCTTAAGTTGGAAGTTGAGTTGAATAGCAAATTAATAACGACCGATTATGTGCTTTAATGAAACTGCTGAAGAAACTGAACAGCGACGTGTTGACGATTGATTATGTACTACTGCAATACGTGAAGACAAGGGACTAATTATATTGTATATAGCTAAATATTAAAATAAATTTGTAACAATAGGACAAATAAAAGTGTAATGAATGAATAAGTTTGAATATAATATATCTCGGGCAAACTAAGGTAATAAAGCTAGTTTTAAATATTTTTTTTAATTTTTCTGTATTTTTTTTTTGTTTTTATTGTTTTTTTTTCTATGTAGAGTGCATTGATGTAAATCTATTAAGCCCTGCACATGTATTTAAGTAAATAAAAAATTATGTGACAAAATAAAAAAGAATTTCCTAAAATATCTATAATAAATATTTCTGCCATTATCATCTACAGTTGCAATGCATATGATTTTACAAACCATTGTAAATTAAATTAAATGAAAGGTTATGTTAAATGTACATACAAAAGAGTTGTATTTTTATAATTTATAAAAATAATACATTATTGTATGATGGATATTTTTAGAACTTTGTTATCCTTATATTTGATAAGAAAACAATTCGTTCCATCAAGTTATGTCTTCCGTTCAATGGTAAGAAAAAAAGCATTAAAACAATTTCTCAAATTAAAAAGGCCGTTTCATTAGAAATGGCTTAACATATTTTAATTAAGTTTATCAAAAGTGGTGTATAATTTATTGAATATTCAAATGTTTTAATAAATAACAATTGAATCAAAATAATTTATTCAATTGTTAAATGTATTCACGTGTTTCTTAGATACATAACTGTGTTACTAATCGATCATTTTCTTTTTCAATTCATAGTAATAGACAAATACTGGAGCAAAGATGTCCATTGTACGTTGAAGAACACGAAAAGGAATTAGAGGTCTGTGCATTCTTTGTTTGCTTATTTTGATTTTTGTAACGATTTAATTATAGTTTAGATTATACATACATGCATATATATTCAGTTATTAGTCAATTATAAAAACGTTTATCATACACATGTACGAAAGTTATTTTTTAAGTTAATTTCTCTTTTGGGTCGTGTTTTTTTAATATTAATTATTTTCCGACCGACGAAACAAACGTTTGAATCGCAAAAGTTGTGTTTTTCTTCGATTCCGATCCTCACGTAATCATAACAAAATTTACATAGCTCGTTTTTTTGTTCTATGCTAATTAAAGAAAATATAACGGGACGGAAAATATATATATATATATATATCCATAAAATGAAATAAAAATAACATCCTCCGTCTACTGTATTTTTGATTGTCGTTTTGTCAAATAAAATGTTTTCGTATAATATATATTTTTACAAGCCAGGCTCCGTAATAAATTACAGATTTATTTCACTCCCATTCAGTACAACGTGAATTTAAGGCAAATGCATACTATTGTCTTTAATTGGCTGTCCTTTCTTATAAATTTAATCGATTAAAGATTATATATATTAGACAAAGAGATCAAAGAAACGTATAATAATAATAGTATTGTATTTTTTCAGGATGCGATAAACCGAGGTGATGTTGATGTATTCGAAATAAGTCCAAATCGTCTAGAATATATTAAGATAAAAGGAGAAGGAGCTTTCGGGCTCGTATACGAAGCGATGATGACCAAACCAGGTCAAATCGGTCAGCAGATAGTAGCAGTGAAGAAACTGAAAGGTAAATATAATATCATATTACTACAAAATACAATATTTTTTTCTATATTAATATTCATATTTATTGACGAATTTTTGGCCCTAGTAAAATATCGTCACATATCTGAATAGTTTGTTTAATAGACTACACCTTAAAGGAAGCAATATTGTTATCTGAAAACTCCTAGGTAAACTATGGGTGAAATATCGTAGCATGTAATGTTTAACTTTAAAACTGTTAAATAAATACATGTTACAGCTGTAATGAAAAACATGCACATAATAACTCTATTGATAGAACAGAATCACAAAAATATATAAATGACATTTTTTATCGCTTTTACGTGTTTGTAAGCAAGCTTTAAGTAGTTTAATATCTAATTTAAAAAATATATTAAACGTGGGGGTCCAATCGAAGCATCGATATATAATATCGAAACAATATGTACATTCAAATCACGTAGTTAAAGCAGCATTTATTAAAATAAGTTATAAAGCATCACCATAAATATGCTGCCTCTAATGGAGAAAGTATTCAAATAAGTTGTTTATATGCAATCGAGTTTGTAAAAAAAAGTTTTGCTTAAGAAATAATATATATTAATATCTGGAAGAAAAGGTATTAATATTAAAAATATTAAATTGGACTATTTCAAAGTATTTCGATTAGTGTAGATGTTGTTAAAAATTATAGATGGTCCACCCAACATAAGTATTCTTGCCGTATAAATGAATTTAAGTTTTAGGCAATGAAGGTTCAAGAGTTTTTTAGTTACATAATATTAAATTTACTAGATGTCTATGAATATAATTTTACCTACGTTAAAATCATTGTATATTGAGACTCTTCTTACCAAATATTCAATATTTATAAAAGGGGATTGTTCTGTTAAAAAAATGCCAATATAATTATTGCTTCTGTGTAAAAATAGTTTAAAGATAAATAAATTAATCCAATGTTTTTTTTTATCTTTAAAAGTAAAATGAAATGGGCCTAATATATTATGTGATACATATGTTATTAAATACCAAATAATTAACTTTCATCTTAAAACAATTAGTTACATTTTCACTAGTATAAGTAGAATTTCACCAACTGTTTCCTATCACATACAAATCTTATCCAAATACATACATCTTTACGAAGTGATGTGAAACTATTTAAATGATTTAATTAGCCAATCATATTTATTTGATCCTGAATTAATATCGGCCTTTCTGTTATACTTTTATAATATATTGTATTATGTATTTTAAATACTAATTGATATTTTTATAAAAAAAAACAGCTACAAATAAATTTGTGAGCATTTTATAATTACACTTTAAAGACAAAAGCTAGTCAGGAAAACATAAAAATTTATTTTATTACTTGTTTTTATTACAATACAACTCTTAAATGTATTGTATAATATACAGTAACCCCCTCCCCTAATAGTGTTCCCCCATATAGCGAAGTTTTCTATAGTGTATGCGGCAGTACCTCCTATAGCGTTCCCCCGTATAGCGTAATTATTGTTCACTGTGACTTGTGTAACATATTTTGTCTTCTTGTGTATTGATTACTAATTAATTAATTACTTTTATAGAGCATGTTTGATATCTTATAAATACTTAAAATAAATACAACATTTATTTATTTACATATATTTTTTTTACATAATATCAACACGCGAATTTTTAGTTATTTTGATATGTAAAATTGACATATATTTTATATGTTTAAATTAGTTTTACAGTTTCAATGTTGAGTGAGCTCTTAAATAACTATAAATATAATATATTAGTGCGTATATAAGTTCATTCTAAAATCCTTACAAGCTTAAAAATACGCGAGTGAAACACAAAAGCACAACACGATCCCTCTGGGGCGTTATCACGATTTGGCAGATGTAAATTAACATAAAACAACAAGAGTTTGGTTAAATATGTATATACACAAGTTAAACGTTCGCCCACAGTCTCGATTCACATAATAATAATATTTTGTTTAACGTTGTTATCACACAATTTAATGCTATCGTATAGTCTCTAAACTGAAATTAATTCCCGGCCAGATCACGCTACTTCTTATGAAGCAGAGGGATTCTTGAAGGAGATTGCTATGTTGAAGCACGTTGGACGACATGAACACGTGGTCGCTTTGGTCGGATGCTGCACTCTCAAACAGCCGTATTGTGCTATCTTGGAGTTTGCTGAGAAAGGAGATCTGCTAAAGCATCTGATAAAACTGCGAAATGCCTATCAGCATAATACATCTGGGTACGTATTATTTTATTAATTTAGTTATTTATAATCAGGATAAATATATATAAGTATAATCAATTCGTAAAACACATACTAAGCATTTATATTAAAATACATAAAACTGCAAAACTGTCTTTTTAAAATAAAAAAATCCGATAATCTACTTTATTTGAAAAAATCGATGATTTTTTAGAATACTTTATTTTAAAAAAACAGCTTTGCAGTTTTATGTATTTTCTTTTCAGAACGTAATTTTACTTTATAATTATATTTATATTATTATTGTTTCAAAAATATGCCAAGACAACAATGTCATTCAATTATTAAAACATGGAAAGAAAATCAAGTTCATTATTTAAAAAAAACATTTTAAGTTCTATCAAAGAGTTATATAAAATTTCAATTCAATAAAATCTAACAAACATATTACATCTTCCATTGTAGTATTTTTAGTGTGTGCATTTAAAAATACTTCTTTGTCGTTTGTATTATAAAAGACAGACAATTATCTACTTTCATAAGCGATTACCCATTTTCTATAAATTTCTCTGGAAGGCATAATCCTCGCCAATACGGAAGTTTCAATGAGCTTTAATCTATACTTAATAAACCTACATAATATGATATCGTAATAGAATGGATTATCTACTAAACATTAAATTAATACCCCTCTGTTATGAATCACATTATGTTTTGGTCACAATGGAACTGAACTTATCTGAACATGTTTTCACCTAGCATTTGAATTGTAACCAAAGAATGATAATCCCAAGTTTACCCATGAAATGATCGGGTATTTTTCCCATGATAACCTTTCGAAAAAAATATGTCATATTATAAAGCTAAATAATAGGAAAAAATGTACATGAAGTAGCTTATATAATCCCAACAAATATAGATCCTTTATGTATCGTAATATTTTTTTTATTATCAATATTTTATTTTATTATTATTCAATACTTTATTTTGATACTTATATATCATATATTAATCATATTCTATATAAGCTAAAGTATCTCATTGTTAGATAATGTTTTATTATGTTATTAATAACAATTTTCATCTGTGAAATTATAAAAATCTAGGAAAACCGAATCTGTGATGATTGATTGGTGTTATTGTTATATAATACTCAATAATTTCGATCTATCAGTGACAATATAAATTTAAAAATTTAGCTTTGAACATAGGTATTTTAGGTAATAGCCACCGACTTTCGTGCTGCCTTTGAAAACTAGTCATACTTAAAAAAATATTTTACAGGCAAGGTAAATATATCTTTATCTGTCTTTTAAATAAAATTTAAGAGACAGGTCAAGAATACCGTGAAAGAAAGAGTCGTGCTTCGTATATCTGAGAGACTCTCAGGGACAAGTAGTTTTAAAGTGGTTCAGAGAAACGTCGTTATCTTGTTCAAATATGTATCAAGTAATTAAACAAATAGTATCGCTATATAAATGTTGTTTTCATAATAAGCATTTTTAAAATGCTTCAATTGCGTCTAATTATGGCTCACCAAACAGTACACGAATTAAACATATCAACTAAGAGGGAGAATTTTAAATATAGGGGCAGGTCTAGAAAATATTAGTGGTACATGTACAAAACTAAAATTGAAGTGTATTATTTTATTTATTTTCAATTTAATTCAATACATAATTAACAAATAACATTAATACATATATAAGTAATAGGAAAATATATATACCGTTTTGTAATTATTAATAAAAAAATATTTCATACATTACACATAAGGAAAAAAGTTAAAATATTTTCAATTTAAAGTTACATCCATAAGATTATCTATAAATAAATCCGATATATTCTCACTATTATTCTAATCAAAATGCGTTTAAATAGCGCCAAATTTCACTTATACTCTCCTCTGGTTCATTTGAAAGCATTGCTAGAAACATGATTCGTAAACTAATGGAGTCATTGCTTATAATTGAGACTTCAGTAAAACAAGAGATCAAATTATGGTTAGTGCTACGGACTTAAGTTTTTATAAAGAAAATCCTGCAATTTCGTCATTTAATGTTTGACTTATGTCATTTAAAAAATAAATCATTGAAATAAAATGATATTTAATAATAAACATGTAATGTATCACTATAATATTTTTTGTAAAATATAAAAATATTAAAAAATATGTATATTTTATATATAATACTTATCCATTAATAGCTATTTATATAAATAGGCATAATATTTGTATGTCGTAAGGTCTCGTGTGACTCTCAAGGTACGTTGCTATTTATAACAACATAATCGTACTCAAAAGTTATTAATAACATTCATAATTTCTAATAATAAAATAAAATATTTCTAAATACATATTTAGTATGTATTTAAAAAAGCATTAACTCGAAAATAAATAATTTCACTTTATAATTAACGCTTCGCAAATTTTAATTTAATTAAAATATATAAAAACAATTTAAAGTTTTATATATTTAATAGTTTGTTATAAATCTCTTTAATGATAATAATTTTAATTATTCACATCAATGCACGCAAAATCATTCAACTCTGTCGCCAAGCTAAAAAAAGTTAAAGTTCGCTTTACACTCTGCTTTGGTCGACGACCCACGATCAACTGTCCGGTGTGGCTCATATATGTTCCTTTCCCTGGCGCTTCAGAAACGTGCGATAAGACAATGATAACTGTATAGACCTTTTTAAAATTAATTGCATATTATAACATTATTTAATTATAACGTATAATAGATCAGATTTATAAATATATAACATATTGTATTACACAAAAAAACGCGATAGCGACTCTCTAAAGCACTTTATAGTCCACGGCTAAAAGCTCAATGAATTGTCGACACCGCCTCTTTGTAAAATTCTAAAAGTGCTTCATATAGACTATGCTAAGAATACAGATAATAGTATCCCAATTTAATAAAAAAAAAACACAAGGGTGAAAATACGGATAAACCCCTCTTGTAGAGATATCTCATAAATATTCTCTGAATTTTTTCTAACAAAGAATACTTCATTTAGCTGGAATTCTAGATAATGGATCTACATTCGATGAGGCTATAAACAAGCGTATTATACATAATGTGATTTTCCAAAAAAATGTTAGTGACATGCGCTCCGCATAACGAAACCGAGCATCTTTGACGTCTACATACATCCGAAAACGTCTATCCCTACTCAAAGTATGTCACTCTGAAATCACCGACATAAGTAGTTCTGCTTAAACACTTCCTTTCTTATTAAACAAGACACCGTATTTGGCAATACGAATTAGACATATTGTTTAGCAATGTGTAACTATTTTTAGGCAGATTTCTTAGGAAATATGTTTTCTTTTATGGTACAGAATGAATGTATGTTTTCCCCAAAGCCGAAACTTAGTAAGTATTGGCTGATAGTTAATATGGTATAAAAATTAAATCATTAGGTTTTTTATTTAATAAAAACTAGCTGAAAAACGCAACGTTACATGGCTTCAATAAAATTAGATTTTATATATCAGTACTTTTTTGTTATGTTGTCTAGGAAAAATAGTAATAATGGGTGTGACCACATTCACCCTTTGATATATAATAATGATATTTATTTCTATAATAATAAGTTATTCCGAGAAATGTAATTTATTAAAGTTAAAAGTCACGACGGTCAGTATGAAAGAAATGCGAAGAATGAAAACGCCTTTAGCAAAGTCAGTCAAAGTCATATTACAAAGCAAAATAATCTAAATTTTTTTTGAGGAACTCATTGGGTAATTATACTGTTTTCGAGCTTTCATCATCGTGTTAACACTAATTAATTTTTATTGTTTGGTTGCCACAATAGCTTATGCATATATCATACATTCTCAAATCAATTAATATTATTATATCTTTCATATGATACTCAACGATGTTTTTCAGCAGTTCATAAATATTAAGGATTAAATTAATACTTTATAATTTAAATTCTGTATCATGAATACATCATATTTTGCTATGGGTAATAAATATAGAAAACTTTCGGGTAATTTATTTTAATTTTATGCAAGTTGCGTTAATTTTTCATTGGATATGATACATGTTACATTATATATGATGATGCTAACCAATGTTTCTCAAACATTATTGTAGTTTTAAAATCATAAAAAATTGCTATATATAAAATGTTTTTGGTTCATGTTGCATTCTTTTTTACAGGTTATCGAACGCGTCTACTTCTACAGTCGAACCCTTAAAGACACCCCACACGAGACCCTCAGTCGCTGACAGTAAGTAAAACTCATCATTATAATATATAATACATATACAATACATGAATAATATATTAATTGTTATAATATTATTACGTCGATATTATTATAATAAGTCATTGGACCGGATGGATGAATTTATATTTAAATCAGTATTGTTTTACGAAAACCTCGAGCTTTCTCTCTGCCTTATTTATCCCTCCGTTTGACACGCATACGTCAAAATCCACCCTCGAGGGGTAGAGGTAAGAGTGTGTGTATATAAGGGTAGATAGGAGCAACACGTGTCAGGACACATGAGACTCCCAGCGCTCTAGATTATATAATGGCTCATATTTGAAAACATATAAAGGCGAACGTAACATTAAATTTTTCATAAGCACATATAATATTTCAGTTTACCGCCCAAATTACAATCCTAACAAAAGCGCTCCTTTCATTCCGAGCTCAACCCTCGGATACCCTTTGATATCATACGTGCTGCTGTCTCTATACAACTTTTCGTTTCGTGTGTATAAAACAATATATTGACAACGTGTGTGTTAAAGGTATTTTTTGCTTGTCACAAGGCAAAAATGTGTATATATATATACATACATTCATATGAATGTGCATTCTATAAAAAATCCTATAAAAAAAATACAAACTAATAACAAAAAAAATCATTCTACTCGGTTGGCAACACTGCCGTTTATGCTAAGTTCCGCGTGACGTAGCAGAGCAATCAAAAGTCTCAGTTGCAGCAATGTTTTGATTCGATACACATTTTCAATAAGTCACGGATTATTTTACTATACAATTTGGAATATTTTATCTTCCACCTTGCAAGAAAATTTAAATCGCTAGAATACTATAAAATTCGGAATATAAATCTATAACACTTACTCGGGAAGCAAAATAAAATTGACGAGAAAGTCCTCTACATATAGTCGAATTTTCCATAAAAAATACTAATTTTGGGTCTGAACTAAGATAGAAGGCAATGAACTATAGTTAAAGAAATCACACTTTTACACGCGTATTTTACTGTAAAAACATCAGTAACACATTCGTGTTGAGATTTTATGTTTTTCAAAATAAATACCTTCATATTTTTTGTGGTTATAATATACTTACCAAAATCAGCAGATTTGCTAACTTAACTAATTTTGGAACTTCAAACCGTTAAATTATCTTATTTTTCATCAATTTGCGAGCTAAACGTTTTATTATTGGATTCAAACACAGTTTGGTCAATTGACAAGAGAATAATCTTCTCGTCGACTGACCTGGAGTGTCAGCTGGTCCGGTCTTAGCTCATATAACTAACATATGCTACTTCTAATCCGACAAAAAAACACTTTCTTTTTAATTTCCATTTTCTTTACCAGTAGTATTTTGAAACAATTTTCCTGCTAAATATAATAGTGACATAAACTTAAAACCAAGCGCGTAGGATACGATACGTTTGCTTTCGCTCGCTCGCGTGCTAAGTGACGAGAGTGAGTGAGAAAAAGTGGGCGTGCGGATCGTATATAACGCACGACCTAATCTCTCACTCTCTCGTCACTTAACACGCGAGTGAGCGAAAGGGTATGTATCTCATAGTACGCGCCTGCTTTTATGCAGGCGCGTACTATGAGATACATACCCTTACCAACAATAACAAAAAATACAGTTGATTTCTACTATAAAAGTATTATAATCTTGAACTTTTTTATCAGCGAAAAGAACTTAATTAAACTTTTTCAACTTTAAACTTTATTAAATCTAAGTTTGAGTCACCTGACACTTGAACAACTATTTAATTAATAATAAAAAGTTTTTCGTTTCATTTGCTTAATTTATGTCTAGTAATATATATATTTTGTACAAAACATATATATTAAAAGCCGAAAGTGAACAAATTTAAAGGTACAAGGTAATGAACTCATTTTGAATAGATATAGATCACACTTTTGCACGCGTATTTTTACTGCAAAATACATAAGTAATTTTGCCATTTATCTTGAGAATTTATGATTTTCAAAATAAAGCATAAAATATATACCTTAATATTTTTTGTCGTTATAATATATAATTAGCAAAATCAGCAGATTTGATATGTGTTTCGAGATATATTTACAATAAATATCTTTCTAAATTTTAAAAAAATATTTGCTTTTCATTATTATTTTTTTTTCAATTATTTACTTACGGCTGCTTGTAATGCAAATAGTATTTTATTTTAAAAATATATATTAATAGTACAATGTACAAGAGAAGAAGCATATAGTGTATGTCTTAAAATCAGGGCTGTGGAGTCGTTGTATATAATCTAAAAATATTAAATTTATTTTATTTATTTATTTTCATGTAAATAACAACAAAGAAGAAAAATCAAAATTCTTAGGATTAGTGCCGCGCCATTGTATGTGTCTACGCGTGACCACGCCGTCCGGTGGCTAGTCAGCTGTTATTGGGTATTTGATAAAGTGCATAATAACTTTTGTTAACCTCATATTACCGACTTAAAACGCATGGCGCACGGCGACCAATTGAAAATATTGGTCGGAGTGAAAAGAGTTAAAAATAAGTTGGAGTCGGTCGATTTTTTATGGATCCGACTCCACAGCCATGCTTAAAACAGACTAGTTTTAATTTGATAAAAGCAACCCAAGAAATTATTGAGCTTACAAGCAGTGCCACAGTATATTCGTCATAGAAAATAATAAATTAAACAGACATGACGAGTTAACTCGTCATGGAATTTAAAAAATAATTTGCATGTGCCGGGACAAAGTATCACGCCCAACATTAATACATCTAAACACTCGTACTAATCTCACATTTTCAAGCCACCATGAGATCATCAAAGAATACGTCATGTGACGAGAAATTTCGTCTTACTTATACTTATTTTTATAGTCTCGTTATAATTAAATTCCCCAGTTAAAAGGCTAAGTAATATCAGATCACGAAAACTAAACGCTGATCACTAATTTATTGCATTTATTTTTATGGGTTTAACATAACTTTTCTTCATGCATGTCTGAAATTATTTTTTAAAGTATAATTACTGTAAAATTAAGACCATAAAAATAGATATATCTGATAAGAATCTTAGATATTTTTATATAAAAAAATGATTTATGTATGTATATATATATTCAATAAACCGTATCACCGATCTAAATACATATCAATAGTTCTCTGCCTATACGTAAGTTAGCATATATCGTTACATTTTAAGGTTTTCGAAAAACTATAACATAACATGCTACGTAATTAAAACGTATTTTTTTTAAATTAAAAGATAACTTATCTTTTTATTGTTTTTTATTGATGTTTTAGCGCTGATCTTTTGATCTTTGTATGTACATAAATATTTATGATATATGTATAAATAATCGTTTTTTTTAATAAACTAATCACACGTTTGTTAGCTAATCTTGCATACTAATGCGTTTAGTTGCTATTGCTTAAAATCATCACATGTAACTGGCTCAATTTTAAATACTTTAAATGCTAAGCTAATATAACTTAAAATATAAAAAAATAAACAAATATCTCATGTTCTTTGAATCTCTGACATCAAAATCATATGTTTATGTTCGGTTTTTGATTGTTATGTATCATAAAACGATTCGTTGATATTTTATTATCATTTCAGCTGAATACACGTTGCTAGGAAGCGAAGACGGGCGCCCCATAAGACTCATCCCTAACGTCATGGATGCATCCATCCAAGAAACGAGGCCATTCATCCTTACGATGAAGGGTGACTTGATATCGGAATCTACGGGCACGTCTATAGACAGCGATGCTTTTGGCAGCTCTTTGATGCTATCAGACACACAAAGCCAACCGATACTATCCCCAGAGAAGATTCTAGATCCTAAGGTGCTTAATAGCTACGCTCTTCAGATCGCCAGAGGTATGGAGCACCTGGAGAAAAAGGGCATCACTCACAGGTAATCGATCATTTATGGCGGCAAAACAGCAAAAAACTTTCTCGCGTATAGTGCGATGAAATAGTGAAACTTGTTTAACGGTTTGATAGCTTGATATTTTTACGTGACGGAACTATTTTATTATATGATCCCGTGGTTTTATAGATGCATCGTTAAGCTTTGAAGAGATAAAAAAAAACATACATGATTCACTATGTATGTTTGTATCGTTTTATTATTATGCTAGTAAATATCCGACAGACTGGTTTAATAGATTAAGACGCCATGGCAATGAAATTATAATATAAAATATAACCTCTTTCAAATAAACACTAAACGAAGAACATGTTAATTGTACTACTAGTCAAACTGTTTTTGTAGGAGAAGAAAATGTTATGTTTCATGAATATGAAATATTTTAAGATATAAATTTATTTACATTGAAACTCATCTTACTTAAAAATATTATGAGATCATTTAAAGTTATGTTATGCAAGCTCTTCATGCAAATGTATAAATATTTCGAAAATACCAAAACATCATTTTAATGAAAATTCACTATTAAATTTTAAACTCATATTTAAATTTTTTAATTTAACATGTTCTTTATTTGTTAATAAATTTACATACTTTTGATAATATTAAGTACCTAACCTAAGTTATTACCTTAATTTACAACATTTTCAGTTTCTTAAAATTATAAATTTAGCTTAGATGAGCGGTCAGCAACCTTTTAAGGGACTGGGTAAATAATTCATATTTTTCTTAATTTTATTCGGTTAGTGGGTAAAAGTATACATCAAAATGTAAATGCCACCACCTTCCCTACTTCAATAACGTTTTTGGTTATGGCACGAGCTAGCCTTTGACTCCCGTATTTTGCGGCTCGTGGCTCGTGGCTTAATGGGGCTGAAGAAAGAAGGAATCATGAGCTCGCTGCACTTTTGCGAAACACGTTAACGCGCCGGTGCTTTGCTTACATTAGAATTTGTCAGCTTTGTGAATCAGTATTTGTAATAACCTCCACAGTAAAGCAAATGTTTAAGGCTACAACAAAGATCATTCAGTTTATTATTTTTATCTATATGGAATTATAAAATATAAAGAACCTTTAACACGCTATTGATTTCCAAGGAGACCTGGTTCAGATATAGGGTTTTCCAGAGGGTGGCGATGAAAGTTATTGTCTTTAAAAAGCGGGCGTTAAGTCGGGAAGTTTTGAAAACTATGGCTAGAGAAGGTTAAATATTTAATTTGTATGATCATAAAACGGTACTCCCTCGCGACTGCCTCCCTATTTCCACCACACCACTTGTAGCTCAGGTAAGGACGATTATTTGTATGCGTGCATATATACATATGTATATATAATAATATAGATATACACACACTGAAAAAATAATTAAATGAGAGTACGATATCAAATATATTATTATATAATATTCTGACATGAATATGTTATTGATTTTGCTCGTATAAAAGGGCATTCGAGTGTAAGGATTTTGTTTGTTATGAACATAAAACCTTTTCAGTACGCTCGCTCGTCTTATTAAGGTACAATACGATTTTATAGAATTTATATTATTAATATTAATATATAAATATTTGTTGTTCACAGAGATTTGGCGGCTAGAAACGTACTAATAGACGCTAAAGGATCGTTGAAAGTGTCTGACCTGGGCCTGTCCAGAACCGGTATCTACGTAACTAATAATCAAGAAAAAGTACCATTAAGATGGGTGGCTATAGAATCCATAAGGTCCAGTTACTATTCTAATAAAAGTGACGTCTGGTCTTATGCGGTGGTACTGTGGGAAATTGGCAATCTAGGTGAGTAAGATTTGTTTTCTTAAATATAATGATTAGACATATGTACATATATAAGTACATAATATATGTCAAGGGTGGTGCGTGGGTTGTAACTTGACTGAGGGGAGGTGTGGGTTAAATATCATAGCACCTACAATTAACCTTTCCTTCTACAATCTTCTCTACAGAAATGCCAAACTTTTTGATGCATTTTACCCCTGGAAAATGTTTAAATAATGTTTGTACACAAAAGTAATGTAAATATAAATTGAACCATAAGAAAAAATTGTAAATAAAATTCCTAGTTCCTATTTCTCATTATTAATTTGATAAAACAGTAAGTTTGATGATCACAATCCACAGATATTTACCTGATTGATAAAATGTAACTGAATATTTATTCACTTAAGTCGTAAGAATATAATGAGAACAACATGTATTTAAATCACCAAATTTTTAAAACATATTCAGTGCTAAAATACTCCCTTAAAGCCTTGCTTGAAAATTTTTGCTAAAAATTTTGATAAGATAGATGAATAATTTATTTTTTGCAATTTTTTAGACGCAAAATATCCATCAAACAATTTTTATAGCATTTCTAATGAATTATAGAATAATTTTAATCTAACATTCTAAGCCGAAAATATTAAAGAATATCCAAGAAAACGTATCTATGATAGAAAATTATAGGCATGTGTCGATTTTTAAAGTATATGATTCATTAGTGTACTTCAAATCATTTCGCAGGAAAATAATTATTTAACAGCATCGTTTTTATGTATTGAGATCAGTAGCAACGAATCTGCTCTATTTTTCCAAAAACTCGATGTATAAAAACAGGAATACGTAATTTGTTTTAATTGTTGTTGTTGTTAATTTTAAAAAGGCTTTTAATTAAATTTGTCATTCTTAAATTAAAAAAAATATATTAAGGGTTTTCATATGTAATTATTATAGTTTTTTAATGAAACTTTCCAAATCATCGGCAATATGTTCAATATGCGCTAAACATGTCGTCTTAATGCATTGCCACATTCCTCAAGGTTCTTAACTCGGCCCATTAATGTTCATTCCGTTTAATATTAATATTATTACAGTCATTCATAATTCTGAATCTCACTTTTAGCCGACGACCTTAAAATATTTAAAGCAGATAAAATTAGTCCGTGTAAAATTATATTTTCAATTGCATTTCAGTAAAATTATATATAAAATACATTTTCACTAGTAGATATACTTTTACTAGTAAAAATATAATTTATATTACAAGTGTAATTGAAATGTCCATTTGCGTGCTATTTTTGTCAAATCCCGTAATATAAAATATATATTTACAATATACAGTGTATGTTCAGTGATGGCATTTAAGTAAAGTCATATCATATACATTTTTACTACTAAAAATATAATTTATCTGACAGATTCTAGTGAAATTATATGCATACATAACATACGTAAAACGTGTAAAAAGTTGTGAGCGCCATTTGTTAAATTATGTACGGCAACATCAAATTTTATTTAAAAAAAATAGTTGTAGGTCGACAAATCACATGTTAAGGCCAAAATGTTCCAAACACACGTGTATCGGATCAACCGCGCGCAATTTCATTGATATTACCCAGTAAAATTTTAAGTCAATTCTTTGATACATTTTGACTGGTCTAATCAGTGAAATTATATTTATACTAGTTAAAATAAAACTACAGTTGCGAAACTTCCATTTGCTGTTCAAACACAAATCTAACCTTAAAAATATTAACTAAACCCAACTTGACCTTATGAACGATCTAAGACTAACTATACTGTTTCAACTTTCATTAGGTTAATTCGTTAAAATTCGGTTTGAGTTTGAACAGCAGCATATAATATATTAATATTTAACTAGTAAATATTAACTTCACTGAATTTTACATACATACAATATAACACGTGACGGTGATTACTGAACTCTTAATTAAAACATTTTCACAGAGGTAAAATAAAATAAATTATATTATTGTCAAATATATACTATTAAAAAAAATACATTACACATACATAATAATTTGAAATTGATTATAAAGATGTCACCATTTCCTGACGTATTCTAAATGTAAAATTACCTGACTCAGTTGGTACTGTATTATCCCATTGTAACACATTGGGCTTACTTTTCTCAAGTTACAAAGGATTTTAAAAAAACCATTGCTATCGCTTAACAAGGTCGCTCGCCCACGCCATGGTATAAAAGCGAAATATATTAATAACTTTACGTAAATTCCAAAAATAATAATAAAAAAGATTAAGTATAATAAAGCACCAAGCAATGACAGTGAAATTATTGAGCACGTTTTTTAACCTTAAAATTTAAAGAAAATATTACTCCTATGTATATTATGTTATTATATTCACAAGGTCATTTACGTCGGTTGCCATAGAAAAGCTTTTTGGATTCGGAAATCGGATTAATTCGCACCACTTAATTGTATTAACCTTTTAATTAGACCATTTTAGCAAGTATCTATTCGATGGCATTAAAATCATTACTGTACTTTTAACAAAATAAAAAATAACTTAAATTATATATCAAATTGTATGATTATCATATTTTATATGATGTAGATATTTAAAAATAATGGATGATTCAACGCCTTTTATAATAAAGAATTTTGTATTTAAGCACATCGGATTTTGTAAATAATGTCTTTATAATATATTTCAAGAACGGATGATCTTAATCTATTTGTATTTTCGACTACAGAACGTGTAACAATAAATAATAATAATAAAAGTCATAAGTCGCACGAAACTCTTTGAGGATCGCCTTTATTTCACCTACAAAAAATAAATGAAATTTAAATAAGCAATACATAAAATAATTGTTCCACAAAATGAATTGTTTGTGCATTACTGTTAGAGGTTAGGTGCGAATGAGCGAGCAATTGTCAGAATATTTATTATTATGAATAATTCTGCAACGAATCCATTTCCAAAGAAAATATCTTAAGATTTACATTACATAAATGCACAAACAATTCGTTTAATGCTAAAAAAGTATTTATTTAAATGCGCGTATCTGTTAAAATAATTTCTTGTTAAATCGCACCCATAATAAATTTGTGAAAGAAGTGAATATTATCCATTGCTTTCAGAAAGTAAATAACAAACATGTTTGCAAGCTAGCATCTAATGGTAAAATTAATTATAAAGGATCAAGACACATGAGCAATATAAAAATCAACATAAACATAAATCAAAAAAATAAATATTAGAATTAATATTACATGTATTTTGCTTGTCAAAGACGATATGTACAAAAATAAGTCTGTCATTAATTATCTGAAGAAATTTTGTACAAGTTTTTTTACGAATTCATATCAAATAGTTTATGTAATTCTGTAAATGAATAATCTTTTATATACCTCAAAAGAGATTAAAAATATACTTAAGTTTAAATATATTTTAGGTTTTACTTTGAGTGTAGATTTGTGTAATAACATATCAAGTTATTTATTTAAATCGAAATCGCTTATTGACACAAATGGCCTTTATTATAGTTTATGTAAAGCACGATTTAATGCCTGAGCTTTCTCTGACTGATTAATTTATTTTTAAGCGAATTCACTCATTAAAAACAAATTATTTATTTATATTTATGGAAATGATAGGTTTACTTTTGATTTTATCCGCATAACGGAAAACTTTAAAACACGGTTAACAAATCGAAAAAAAAATCGCGGACATATCCATTATGGTTCTAAATTAGAATGAAGTCAGATTAATATTAACACACATAGAAACATGGTAATTTAGCATAACTTGCTTTCTGCGTCAAAAAGTAAAATATTAGCAATAAATTTTCTGCACGATGTGAAATCAAAAATGAGATTCGGGTCATGTTTTTGTTTAAAGCATCCCTATAAATAAACGTAATCCTGATTTATTACATCATATAATATACGACCTTGTATCAAAAGAAAATAAAAAGCGCTCAATGAATGAAATCCTACAATTGATTTGTATAAAAGACAGTATTGTTTTTTTGGTCGTTTTTAAAAGAATCGTTATTATATTATTGCTTTCTTATTTTTATATTTAGTTATTATATAAAATGTATTGTAATTATATTAAGTAAATCTATAATACAATATCTGTCGGTTCCTCACTGTCGTAAGATACCGCAGCTAGTGAGTGTGCGATTACCGAACGCCCAACTTTTATAGTTTAAAATACTATTTTTAATTCGTCAGGAGCAGTTAGTTTTTTCCTTTTCCCATCTCTAATTACAGCAAGTATTTTTATGTTGTTGTTATATGTTTATAATACCTAATTCAAACTTAAAAACAGAGCCTTAAAAAATAATGTAACGGGGGAAAAGTATTACCAGCTATCTTGCTTTGACCTTATTTATTTGAAAGTGATATTTAAAGGGACGATGTACGGTACGCTTAACAATACTTACCTTTAAATTCTATAAAAGGTTAGTCACCCTCTTTATTCCAAAAGTCACAATGATTTTTTTTGATAATTTCGCGACATGATAATCTCTCCACTGCTACAATATTTGGAAATAAAATGAGTTAGAACATGACAGTTTAACTGTAAACTTTTTAAGTGTGATGTTTTTTCGTCTTTATACCAAACTGACAAGCGCCTCTTAAACAACTTGTTAATTAACTCTGTCGAGTGTTTTTAAATGTAAATTGGCAAAAAAAATATTATTTGCGTTCGATATCATTATGTTTTCAAGATTGAAATGAAATAGTTTGTAGCTACAAAACCGCACTCTTTCACCTTGCAAATTTTGATTCAAACCCACATCATAGAAAAACACAAACAATCTATTGAATTACGCCGCTGGTTTTAATTTCGGAGATTCGTTTAATCGAATGTGATATCTTGTGTGTAAGGTAAGTAAGGCAGATTATTTTTTCGCACATCTGTTTGTGAAATATGATAGAGTTGTGGTGGTTAGTTTTGTTTACAGCTAACATTCTAGAGGTGAAATCTCTGTGGTTTATTTTGCGAAACAGCACGTGTAAATCTGTTTATATATAATACTGTTTATATATGTATACTACTTGACATGTTATTAACGGCAAAATTCACTCTTATGTTGTGTTCACAGTAAGAAGAGAGTCAACGTGGTTCATAGCATTAAATTACCATGAAACATCCATCAAACCACTATATAATAAGCATTTCTTCTGACGACATTCAGATTCTGAAAAAATTAACTAATTGTAGTATATCTTGTTATTATATATTCCAACAATGTTTAATTAGTACTTCATGAAAGTATAATTTATATTACCTATCAATATATCATTAAATGCCTTTATACTTAAAGCACATACGGATATATGCATGTACTACATACATACATACATATAGTCGCTGCACAGATTTTTCAAGATTTTTATATGAAATTGAATGTGTTGCCCCAATCAATAAGTCTTAATTTCCTTGCTATAAGTTTCTCATTCAAGAACACTGTTTTGATTCGAATTACTTATAGTATTTTTTTACATTTTACTACATTCAATGTTAAAAGTCAGTGGGTTAATAAACGTTAAATAATCCATTTTGGCCAAATATTTGCTCTAGTGAAATGTTTGATTATTGAAAATTATGGTACAACCCTCATCATGAATCTGAACTTTTGAAAGTCAATATCAAAAAGATAACGCATAACTGTTCTTTTATATACTTGCCAATTTCTTCTTCCAAACAAATATACAGACTAATAAGCAAAATTTGCTTATATATAATATGTACATACTTAACTTACTTATGTAATCATGTGTAGCAGAAAACTATATTTGCAACTATTTATCATATATTCAGGAATTAAATTGTTGATGTTGATTTTTAACCTTAAAACTTTTACTTCGAACCAATTAATGCATATTCATCTAGATACAAAAAATAAATAGGAATGCCTTCTTAAGTATGTCAGTAAATTTGTCACACGCTAATTAGATAAAAAAAAATAACACGACCTTAGCTGCCATATAGCGGGTCCGTGAAATATGTTCTTCTTCGCATCAATGTTTACCGAACGACACCGGTTTAGTCACTTTCTTTTCTCGTCACCTGTAATTTGTTAACTGCTCACAAAACAAACCGAAACGGTGCACAACACATCAAAGTTTCAATTGTAAATATGCGCTAGCATAGTTATTCGATACACCCACTCTTGCGTGGATGTGAAATTTGCAAGATTTTTCTCTCTACACCTACAAAATTATTCTTAATACAACCGTTAATCATAATCTGTATTGTTCTGCTAACATTAGCATACATGGATTTGATTGGTTATAAATGAAACACTACAATTTACTTTTAGTTTTAATCAATCAAATGAAAAAATATGTCATTTCACTAACACCGTCCATTAATTGTGACGTTGGGAATAAATGTGCAAATAATTTACTAAATACCTATACAAATATATTTTAGTTAAGTGATATCAAGTAAAAATAAATCGGTCATTATTTTATGCTGCTTGATTGTTTCCAAGATGCTTGTATTCTATGATACATCCATCCTTAGCAATGATATAACTGGAACTATTAGCTGTTGATATAAAAATAATCATAATAATTATCAGAATAGACGTTTAGCTTTTGTAACAGAATAGCTTCTAGATAAAAATTGCTCGGTGCTACGCATTTTTCATTGAATAAACATTAAAATGCACTGCACACATAACCGAGTAAATCCCATAAGCATTATCTCGCATTTAATTTGTTCACGTTTGTTATTCAATTATTGATCTATTTAATTTTATATTTCAGGTGCCTTTCCCTATCCAAATCTGGAAAACTATCAGATATTACCATATCTATCTGAAGGCAAAAGACTGGACAAACCCACTATAGTGTCTAAGGAGCTCTACGCGACTATGATTAGGTGTTGGACTGAAAAACCTGAACATCGGCCGAGCTTTGCAGAACTGGTGAAGCTTCTTCAAGTCGACGAGTCGAAGAACAAGTGCTACATCGATATATCCACGATACAATCGCCTGTTTCTTTCCCACCTATGGAAACGGACAAGTACATCAAAACATTAACATACGTCAAGAATTAAAAATAAAAGCAACTTAGTCAATTGTATATTTTATAACAATTTAAAAAAGCGTGAAAGTACCGTTGTGCCAACGAATTAATATAATGAACTCTTTGATATTGTAATGTGATACAAACGTATAAGTGTAAAGAACGTTTTATAATGTAATATAAACTTTTTTATATGTTTTGTGTGTACGTGTCCAAAGACTGAATCATAATTTATAAAAAAAAATCTGCCTAAACACTGAAAGGACTGAATATAATTATATTGTTAAAAGTGAACTATCAACGCAAAACGACGTTCAACTTTCAAGTGCTCAATTATTTTTTATGTTGTATCAAAACTGATCGTTATCGTACTATTATTTTATTGCTTAAAACCCTGCATAGTTTATAAATGAGACTGTATATTGTTTAACACATAACTTATAATGTAAAGTATAAATCTTAGATAGGCGAATTACATTCTTGGAATTCAATTAAAGCGAAACGTTTTAAATTATCAAAATATACCAATGTTAAATAGTGAAATTTAGAATATATAAAATCAACAATTCAAGTCGATTGCCATTAATTCGGTGATTAAATCTCATTTGTGAAATATTTTTATATATTAATATATATTAAGAAAAATATATAATACACTTTGATGTGTTTTGATAATACAATTGTTTATAACAGTTTTAAAACTATATTTATTTATTATATAATACATACATAGTATTTCATATACACTATATTAAAACATATTACTATCGATATATTTATAAATATGCACTTGTATAACAATTTATATATTCCGTGATTAATTAAGTGTTGTCTATAACAAATTATATAATATAATATATTCGAAAGGTGGGTCACGTAGATTGCTACATATAAAAAATTGAATATCTCTATCTTGAGCACCAAAATGCCTGGGCCAGAGTCAATTAGGGGTCGAATTTTATCAGATTGCAATGGTCAGAGCTTTTTTATACTTATATATTTATACATATACTCTGCATTGTTTTTCAAGATAGTGTTATGTATTTCGTAAATCGTATAATTAGGCCTGATTCAAACTAACCTAATTAGGAAATTGTTTATTTATTTTGTATTATTATTTACTTTATATACTATATTTAGTAAATCTCTTATCTTTATTGATTTTTTAAACTGCCTTAATTACATACAGAACCAGTTGGCATATATGATAATATTAATATTTCCTGTTAGCAAATCGATGGGCCTGTAACGCTTTAAACAAGCTGTTGGCGTTTTTATCTCTTATTTTTACAATAGAGTGTTTCATCTATGAACCATGATGCATCTCAAAGTTTTTTAATGAAATCTTAGGAATATTTTGATGTTAGAATTTCTTCTGTGCCATATATTTAAATTGCATAAAATCATATATTTTTTTTAATGGTTTTTACGTTACAGTTTAATTAAAAATGTCTTGATATCCTTAACCGAAAAAGTAGTATATTTAGCAAGTAGCATTCCATAATGTACGCAGAGGTAAACCAATTTGCTGTGATACAATTAGTAAGACGAAATAAAAATGATTTAAACAGTCAAAGTGATTCGCTGGTCCTTCAGTCCGATAAGACAAAAATCATAAGTCAAGAAAAAACCCCGAATTATTTTAAAATGAAGAAGCTAAACACTATTTTACCTCTAAATTTGTGCATGCAGAAGAAAAACAGGTTATAAGAATTACATCGTATTGGAAAAAATCAAATTATTTTTTCCATTTTTAAAATAATACATATTTGTTTCACTACCGATACTAAAATGTGCTGTTTTTCGTGAAAGCAACGTGCTACGTCAATATCAAGTAGAACCCTTGAGATGCAAAGCAACTGCTTGACTGGACCAAATCGTATAGTCGATGTGATAGCGGCATCTTTTCTGGACTTAGTCGATTTGGCGTGAGCTCTGCGTGGAGACGAGCTCGATCTGAACTTTAATATATTCTAAGTCAAATTCTGAATGGAAGTGCTGTAGTTTGGCATATTAAGGATTTTTAATAACTCCAACGTTTCTTATTGTCCGTGATTATTTGACAATGCATATAATTTGGGATGGAACTAGAATCTTTGTTTATGTATAAAACAGATCTTATTACAATTTTTGCTCATATGGAGCAGGTGGATTTTGTTCACGATTGTGTTAAACTAAAAACACGTGTACGCATTACCTATTCAGTGGCGATATTCTTGGCTGGTGGTTTTTTTGTACGATCGAACGGTTTTAGGTGCACATTTTTACGTAAATGCATTATTATTGCACTTTCCTTTTGTATGCCAAAGACTACTTTGATTCATATTAAATTCGAAAGACACACATCCATTAGTTTTATAACCCTTTTAACCGGTCTTGCGCAGATCCCAATTAGCGAATCCAATTGGAGTTGTAAATTAAGATCCTGGGAATATAAAAAACTGTTCAATAATACATATTTTTGTATACATACATTTGTATCTGTTTACTACATAGTATATACTATTGCATTTATAAAATGGGTAAAAATGAAATATATTGTGAGTGAACCTTTATTTTTATTAAATGGATAGTACATACAATAAATATAAAATTGCAGAACTTAATGTGAATGTTGAACAATTGAGCTCTCGTTTTTCTATTTAATATTTTCCGTGAGCATCCGGCGATCCCGCACGTGACATGTGCAGGTATATCAAACGTTTAAAATTCGTTCATAGAACAAATCTATTGTTCTTGGCAACGAATGTTTTCTAATTCTGAGATTAGATTCCTTAGTCCCGACAGTATATCTAAAATTTTCTAGCAGCGCAGCATTTTAACATCATTTACTTTTAAGAAAATAAAAAAGTCAAATGCTTTATATGCTTCAAGTCGTTCATACGGGACAGTTTTACTTGATGTGTTACATCATTTTCCAAGTTTTTCATATATCGACAAGATTTATAGAGACGAATTTTAGTTCTTCTTTGAATATTCGGATGCTTTTTAGAATAACTTGTTGGCGAAACTCTCAAATTTTCAGTTCATAACCCATAAATTATAACCTTTTTCCCGAATCTCGGATCCTTTTTGGTGCAAAGTTGTTTCTACGTTCATTTTGTTGTGGTTCTAGCAGCAAATAGTATAAGTGTATATGCATCGTTAGCACCAAAAAGTATTCACATTCCAAGAAAAAAGATCCCCGATCCGACCATTAATTATTAGTAAATAACCGAGATATTTATATTTATTTTTGTAGCAATATTCGTGCCTCGCCCTTAATTTCATGGAACAAAATAATATAAATATTGATGTTTTCATATTAAATATTGTCTGTTGTCTATGTGTATTAAGAAAATATATATATACATATTATTATATACACAATATTATTGACCCTAACGAAAATCTTTTTATTAAACATAAATATACGTAGATTATATTTATTATATCAAACTTTAACATGTAATATAAAATTATAAATGTAATTTTTTAATGCCAAATATGGTGTGATACTGTCTGTATTGTTCGACGATGATGTTATTAATTATGTACATTTATACAAGCATACCTAGTTTATTTAATTTCAGCTACTATTACAATTTTAATATGGTGATAGAAAACTAAAGTATCAGTGTGTAAGAAGAACTGATGTCAATTGAGAGAGCTGCAACAAAGAGTGGAGTTATAAAAAGGTTTTTTTTTTAATGTAGATGAGAATCAATAACATATCTATTTAAAGAAAAATCAATATTAATCTACACAAACTAAAAGAAAATAATACACAAGAAATACATATTAAATCTGTAATCAATATCAGATACGTTCAGTATCGATTACTTTAGCTTAGAAAAAATGAATCTCTGTAATAAAATGTTTAATCAGAATGAAACCAATAGTTAGTTACATAAATTAACATTAAAGGAAGATGTGTATAATACCAAAAAATATTTTAAAATACTAATATAATATTTTTATGCATTTTACTCAAAAGTAAATGTGATGTCTGATTTTGATTAGATTTTAGACTATATTTTTTCTGTAAACTCATACTGATTTTAGCGAAAAATAGTATGTATCTACTTATAATATGAGAATTCAATTTATTTATATCAAAACAAAAATGTGGAAAGCACAACTGAAAATGTATGGACCAATTAGTATTGAATAATCAGAATGGTAGAAGATAAATTCACTTTCCTTGTGAAAAGTTGGATGAAGATTATTTTATTTTGGCTACATTTGCGTACTTAAATCTATATTGTAAGACGTTGGTATTTGAGATTCTTAAAATCTAATATTTCAATTGCATTAAGCATCTTAAAGGTCCATTCTTAATTTCCCATTGCTGTTTAATTTTATTTTAAGTATGGTGTGCTTGTATCGATCTAATTAACATTTAAAGAAATCTATATATGTATGTATGAAAGTCATGAAGGCGATGGTAATTAAGTGTTTTAAATGGAATGGAAAATTAATTGTTAAAAGTTGTAAATATTTTTTCAGAACTGACCTTCTATTTTAATAATAAATATATTGTTTGTGTATTTAATGTTAAGAAAACGAAAGATTAAAATTTTTGTACATAAACATAAAAAAAGATTTACATATAAAATGTTTAAAAAACTACTGTATTTTTATTTGCCATAAGAATTAGTTGGTAGAAAAATATGTGAAATATCAAAATACATTAAGTAATATGTGTAACATTTATATCACAGCACCAAGTTTTAAATTCCAAATTGAGTAGAAATACGTGAATGGTTTGAGTTAAGCTTTTTAAAGACCTCCTGAAACATCTATAGCTGCACCGGTTACATAAGAACTTTTGTCTGAACACAAAAACGCAATTACTTCAGCAATTTCTAAAAAAAATATTATATGAATATAATCATGAATACAAAATAATAAACTGATAGTAATATTTATTTTATTTTACCTTCCGGATCTCCTAATCTACGTAAAGGCGTTTGTTTTGCAAACATATCTTTTACTTTTTCAGGAACAGTGGTAATGATTGGGGTTTTGATCATTCCAGGAAGAATAGCGTTAACTCTAAAATAGACAAAAATAAAACAAATTAGTATTAGTAAAAAAAAACTTCTCAATTGTCTTCCCCTATAATCATAAAAAAGTATGGTGTAGAAGGCAAAAGGATTTCGTTTGTCAAAAAATCTCATATCGCCGCTGTATGGTAAACATTTTGTTAAGTTGTGTTTTTAGCACATAGTATAAAGAGGCTTCTAGTTGGATTTAAAAGGAATCTGGTATATATTTTTCTGTTTAAGACTGGAAAAAAGCATAAAGTGTGTCACAAGTTTTCAACATTAGACATTTAGAATTGGTTTAATCTCCTTCAGGTTACAGTAAGTTATTACTACAGATACAATACACAAATTATGTTATATAAAACTTTTACTTTTTAACCACGCAAAGATCAACGTAACATCTGTTTAAAATATAATACAATCAAATAACAAACGATTTAAATATTCTATCTTACGAACAAGCTGCAAAATAAACGGCAAATTATGTAACATTATTATTAACAATGAACTTTCAAAATTACTCTGCATACTATGTAGCAACCCATTAAGTAGACAAATGTAGAAAAGGTCCAAAAGGTCAGGTGTCTTATTTTACTTTACGCTTTTTGACACTTGAGCCTTACCCAATGGGTCATTTGTCTCGAGAAATTTGTTGATTAATACTTAATCTGCAGGCAAATTTTGCGGAAGCTCTATTGTACAAAAGCTGTCGATTTTTTGCACATATAAATTTAATAATGATTTGCCAAAATATTTCTAATGTATTATTATTCTTTTTTTATAATAAAAAGGACATAAATATGATTTTTAATAGTTCACCAATTAATGGCATTTCTTGAAACAGGTACTTCTGTGGGGTGAAACGATACAGAATGCACAAATTTATATAGTAAGTGATCTTATAATAAAAAATGTGACGTTCATGGAATTTTTCAAAAATGTTTTTGTTGTATATGTGCTTCTTAACAGATGTCACTAAAAATATTTTAATTTTATCGCAGGAAATATTTTAAAACCCGTTGATAACGCATAGACTTAAGAAAACTAAAAATTCCGGTGCCCGCAGCTTAAAAGTGTTACTATAATATATAATCTGTTGATATCCAATAATAATATTAATAAAAATTTAATACCTAATATTAAATTCTCCCAATTCCTTTGAGGCCGTTTTAGTCATTCCAATAACGCCAGCCTTACTTCCACAATAGTTTGTCTGTCCTGTATGTAAAATAATATAATTAATAATCTACACATAATACAATTCTCCCTGTTAAATCTTCAGATTGTTTGAACTTTTTTAAAAAAACATTATTTAGATAATAATTGAATTACAAAAATATAGTATAGATTTAGTTTTGAGTTATTTAAACATGTTGATAAAAATTATTTTCTAAATTTGATTTAAATAATAAAAGTCGATAAAATCAATATTTCCATTCACGGTATGATGCCAGTTGCAGCATGCTCAATTTACTCAACTGACAAGAGAATGTACAAAAAATAAACCACAAGTATAAATAGTAGTTTATTTTTGTTGAGTTTTTAAATTCATCAAATTCAAGTGGATTATCACAGTCGAACCCCTAAGGTTGGTAGCCCTATTATGCTGAATCCAGTCATATATGATTAACCGCCTTACCTCTGGGTTATTATTCAAAAAGTAGTTAAAAAATACATTGGGTTTTTTCCATTAGATTTCACAATAACAATACTTGTTTACAATATAACAGAAAAAAAATACGCAATAGACTCATTTGTGATCCTTTTTTGTATCCTTTGCAAGTCAGAGGTTCTTGAAAAAAGATTTCGCAAAATATTTTTTATAATACCCATACGAACGTATCACGTACGTTTGTATGTGTAGGGCGGTTTTAAGGGAATGTCTTGAATAAAGGCAAAAATGTGTTCTTAGAATCGCATTGTTTCTTCAATTAGTCTTTTCGCTTCATGTGGCTAGTTATCAATTCGCTATGAAAATAAGAGCGTCCACTGGCAGATAAATATGTAAACATACGTCAACATTTGAACAATATGATATAACTGTTACAGTGAATGTATATTAACAGTTAAACAATTGATTTACAATTTCACTGCTCCATATCAGTAAAACTGTATTTGTTTTTAAATAATTGATTTCTACAAGATACATAGAATTGTGACATCACATCATTCGACAAAATACTACAACATTTAAATTAAATTAAAACAAACCCAAGCCTAACGAAAGAGAATTAACGTAATAAAAGTTCTTAAACTTAGATTAAGTTGGGTTTGGTTAATTTGCTTATGTTAGGTTTGGGTTAAGACCAGGGCTGTGAAGTTGGAGTCAGAGTAGCGGAATCATGGTATTTTAGGAAGAGTCTGAGTTTTAAAAAAATCGATCAACTCTGACTCCTTTTTATAATTTTCTTTAACACATTGAGTGCACTGAAGAATGTTTATTTTCTGCGCTTAAAATAATCAAATATGATTTAAGAGTTTCACTAGTAAAAATATATACTTCGTGGTGAAATATCAGCAAAAACATAAATTTATTTGTAATACACATTCACTGTAGCATATTTAAGGGCAAAAGTGAGGCGAAGTCTAATATTTATAAACAAAATAAAACATCTATTAAAAAAATATACCCATATTCCCATTTTTTGCAACAATGCTAGATAGATTGACGATCGATCCACTTGAAACTTTAGCTTCCATCATAGCCCTTGCAAAAGCTTGCATTACCAAAAATGTGCCCTGAAAAGTAATATAAATAATAAATTGTAACTCCGTTTATCGCAATCATAGAAGTATTACTTCTATTCTGTGATCGCAATATTCATTTGAAAGTCAATGTGTAATATAATAATTAAATATTTAAATTTACAGTTAAGTTTTCATAGAATCTGAACGTGAAAATGATACATATTATAAATTAAAGTAATCGTACCTTCAAATTCACACTGATGACTGAATCAAAATCCATCTCGGACATTTTTGTTAACCAATTATCTCTTAGAATTCCAGCAGAATTAACTACGATGGTTGGTGGTCTTTTATACTGCCGAATTATTTGCTCCAAAGTGGAATTAACTGATCTTGATAAATCAACATCGACAAGCATGAATGAATGATCTGAAAAATTAAAACAATAAGTATTATTTTATACATTATCTTGGATTGTACTATAATCTAGTACAATCCAAGCCTGACTTGCCTGTCATTATCTTTCATCTAGTAACTAGATGAAAGATAATGACAGGCAAGGAGATTGAGCAAAGACATTGGTTCTCAAGCAATAATTTAAGTGTCGTTAAAGAACAAGGATAGTGAGCTATAAGACGCAGACGCAATTTAATTAATTTGTAACATGTGTATAAAAATTAATTTATTTTTAATAAAAATAATATACAAACTAGTTTGTAAATTCAAAGCCTCAATGCTAATAGAAAACATTAAAAGTGCATCTCCAGATCAATTAAAATATTAGTTGCTCTTCGAATATTTCTCGATCTTCCAGTTTCTACTGTTTCGTGTAGAAGTAGTTATAGAAAGTGAAGTTTTATTTAGATTTATATAAAAATCAACTATCGGAAAAGAATGATTATCCTATCTTACCATAGTTTTAAAAAAGCATATTATCAAAAATATTAATATGAATTTTGAAAACAATAAATTTGCTTAAATCAAAACCATAAAAGTGTTACAAAAATATTTGTAAGTTATTGTTACATTATTAAAAAAAATTTTTTTTTTGCTAACTTGAAAATGTTGATAAAGCAATAACCTTTCATTGATATAAATTAAGTGCCTCTAAATATTTTTTAATTATAATAATCAACTCAAAAGGCTATAAGTAAATACCATGACTGTTGATGGATGGAGCTGTGTGTTTTTGAATCGTCTCCTCCGCTGTTTTGATGTTCTTATCAGCAGCGATAACGATGGCACCTTCTCTTGATAATATCTGACACGTGGCTCGGCCGATACCAGAACCGGCGCCTATTATAATACATAAAGTAATATATACACTTCAAAACTTAAGAAATTCTTATTACATTCATATATTTTGTTACTTAGTATTTTTTTATTATAATTTTTCGTTTAACAATACTTCATATTTCATATAAATTATACATACTCGAATCTATTGTAAATAATAAAATTCATAAAAATAACCTGTCACAAATGCCAGTTTCCCAGTAACAAGTCCTCCAATTCTTGACATTTTAAATGTTGTAGTTAAAGAAACAGCAATATGTTACAAATAGCGATGTTAAACGTGAAATCTTATCAACAGGTCAGAGTATACAAAACTATCAAAAGTAATGACAGCTCAAAAATGTTGCCAGGATGAAAAATATATTTGTTCATTTTTACAAATAGTTTCATTGTTAAATAATAAAATTAGTGTAATTTACAAATAACAAAAATAAACTAATTAACAAGTAACAACAATAATAGAATTTATTCCTTGATTAATTAAAAATATTTTCACATTACTTATACCGTCGCCAAGAGATGGCAATAGTACCATAAGCACATAAAAATTAAATATAATACATTTAAATTAATAATAAAATGCAAATACCATTTATTTAAATTTCTTATGTTTTTTTTCATTTAAAAAGATTAATAAATTAATCCTAAAAAAGCATTTTGCTTTTATTACTTTATTAATATAATTTCAGTCAAGTCTTGAACCACTTTTTAAGTAGAATAACTAATTTGACAAAACATACTTTAAAACTTTAATAATCTTAAACTTTATACTATAACTTGTTCGCACGGTTAGAATTAAACAGCTGCTCCCACTTTATTTTAAACGTGAAACTTTCTTCAAAACAGAAAACAACATTTTTTTAGAATATATTTAAATATAATTATTTGGCGACATACAAAATGTCAATAAATAAAACGTTTGAAGTCTTGACGAAGATTAGTTATCGAATTAAAATCACAATAAATCAAAATGTATTTCAAAGGCTTTGCAGTAGAACTTTAGTTCCGTTTTTTAACTTGCCGACGTGCGTGACGATCGGAGATTCGGGCTGTAAGGGACCATACAGATAGGTCTTGTTTGTGGCAGATTTTATGTTTGAAACTTGCGTTAAAATCTATGACCAAAAATAATCATTCATCAATAAAAATAAATTAGACAAAGCCCTCGTTACGACTATAACTAAAAGGTTTCCATTAAATAACACGCAAGAATTCTCTGGTTCATTAAATGAATATTTATTTTTATGAAACGGTCACGGGATACAATATATCAATTGGCTGGATGATCACTGCATGATACTTAAGCCTAAACTCCAATGAGGAGAAGGCAGTTACTGGGCAGACTCCGGCAGATACTCGAAGAGACTAGCAGATATCTGTCCGTCCGGACAACATACTGTTATGGACGCTTGCACCAAAGAGGTATCTACCACACCATACGAGCACCGCAACAAAGAGCAGCATAGATCACTAATATAGAAATACTATTAGTCAGGACAAGTCATTTAAATTAGTTGTACACGGCTCGTTCAAAATGTAAGAGAAGGACGTTAATATTCTTCTCTTACCAGATCATATATAAACCGTGATACTGCCATAAAACTTCTCTACTACTTCGCAACCAACATAAAATAAATTAGAGTTAAATTTAAACTCAGAAAGCTGAACTTTTGCTGAATCATCAAAGCTTTAGAGTCAAAAGCAGACACTTCTGTTTCGATTATCCAATCTGGAATAGCCACGCAGTCATCTTGAATATCCAAGAACTGAACTCGATATTCAATATAATTGAAGATTACTTAGACGCAATACCATGACAACTAACTATATTTTGTATCTATATTATAATATTAATTTAGAGCATGTATTTTTTAGTATTTTTAATAACAAATATATTATTTTTTTATTTAATAATATGATTCCATGTCGCGTAAAATATACAACAATATTAATTTTATTGATTATTCGCGATACATGAAAAATAAAATGTAAAGTCGTTATTTTGGCAACCCCGTCTAATAAATAATTTGATCCCTCGTTATATCGTAAAGATACGTCGAAAAATTGTTTTTTATTGCGTTATCATCCATACATAAAAATCGTGAAGGTGCACTGCAACGAACCTATTTTATTTTAGTTTTAATAAAAATAATATATAAAAAACATTTTTAAGGCAATAAAGAGCAAAATAAATACTTTTATTACGTAATTCAAAAAAATGTATAAAAAATCTATTACCATTGCAGTGGTCTGCATGAAATTTAATACTAAACAAATTGGGGCTTCTCACTGTAGATTTAATCATAAAAAATATATTTAATTATATTAAGATTTTTTTTATCAGAGCTTTAATGTCAATGTATCAATTACCGGAACATACCATTGTCTAATTGCACAAAACCTATGTATGTGTAAAAATAGCTAACTTTTAAATTCAAGAACATATATTTTTTTGGCAGATAAGCACATTAATTTATGTTTACTTTATGGGTTAACATTTTATCTAATATACATATGTATTATAGATGTGCAGATTTTAATGCTATTTCAATATTAAAATATATAAACCTGTTCTGAATCTTTGCTGTGAGAATCCCCTGTTTGGACGGGGCACCTGGCCATCTCATCATGAGATAACCCCGAGACCACAGGTAAGTTCTTCATTATTATAAGCCGCATGCCGACCCAATAATCAGACCCTTCAACGCTGTTTTCATATAATATATTACCGTATTTGCTTAGCCGCTAAAGGTCGTCGATTTTTATTTTTACCCCCGAACCCGACTTAATAGCTATGTAATGCTGGTTACACGCATAATCGATTATGTTTGTGTGTTGTATTTCAATAATATTGTTTTATTATTCACTAATGTTTCCAATGTATAAACAGAAATGGTTAATCATAAATATACAAGAATTGGTTTTGAGATAAAATACCATCAAAGCAGATCATTATATGCTTATTTATTCAATATTGTAATATTATGCGTAGATAAAAATTATATTTATTTATTAATAAGTAAATCTAAATATATTATGTATTTGCTGTTTGATAGCTACTGTTCTATTCGGAAACAGGAAACTGATTGTCCAGAGACCAAGTGCTTGATACACACTACGGTCCGCTCACGCGTTTTCATGTGATAGCAAAGCTTCGCGGATCGTTAAATATAATGTAATTTAAACTTGTAAAAATATTATGCGAGCGTAATAAAGATATAAACTTTTATAAAAAAAATGGCAATATATACATTTATAAATATTTTGTAGTAGATATACCAAATTTCTTGTAACGATTGTGGCAAAATTTACATTAGTCAGACAAACCGCAGGATTTCACAAAGAATGATAGAACATAGAAACGCGATAAAATGCTTTGATGAAAAATCAACTTTAGCAAACCTCACTTTCAATGAAAATCTTCATATAAACTTAAATACGACTAAAATTTTAGGCAAAATTAAAAACTCAATTGTAAAGAGGAACAATTGAAATCGAAATTCGGATACTTGGTTACCGGTAACTAAGCTAAATTATATTTTAACAAAATTCATACAAACAAACCAATTCGAAAATAAATTCACTTGTTGTTTCCTTAGTTACAAACAAACAAAATATCGAATAAAGAACAACGCAGCTCAACTGTCTGCGGCGTCTGAGATAAGGCCAAAATTAGGCCCAAGATGATTACCCCAACATCGGTGGTCGAAACGTTGGCAAACGAGATGCGAGTAAAAAAAGGCGTGATATGAAATCCCTCATATCTCAAAAAGTTAAAGGCCCCCTTACACAATCCGGAAATCCTCTGATGAAAAACTGTGCAGTCCTGACCTTCGGGAATATCTGAATTACCCATCCGCCACAGACGCTCCGGAATAAGCTGGTAGGACATGGACGCAACGGACGATAGTTTTGCTCTTATCGGTTTTGTATTGGCAAGACAGTGCATTCTTAATAAAAATCGCAAGAAAAAGCGGGTCAGAAAAATATGGTCTAAAGAGTGACTCCAGAAAATGAGACAGTTTTCCCAAATAAACTTGCTTTCAAGTGTTGTGCATAGAGATTGGCACAATTACTTGCGGATGGATGAAGCAACTTATTTAAACCTGCTAGCACTAGTTGCACCACTCTTTCATAAAAATGGTTATTTTTATGAAAGAGTGGTGCAACATACTTTCATAAAAATGGCTATTTCTCCTCACGTGAGGCTTACGGCGAAGATTTCTGGCAACTGGCAGATCAAGCTACGAAGATCTCAAGTTTACAACTGTGATATCACCACAGCTCCTCGGCTGCATCATTCCCGGCACGTGTAAAGCTATTTACAAAGTACTTCATAAAGATCGTCTAAAGGTAAGAAAAAAATATTATTTGAATACAAAACTTTATTAAAATATTATTATTTAACGTACATTCATTCTCCTCAAACTGCGAGAAATAATTAGCCACCGAATGTGGTAGTTGTTCTTGCTGCGGTACATTGCTAAGTTTCTCCCAAAAATGTCAAAGCAATCGTCTGCGACACGGGGTGTTTTAAAATGCTCTTTATTGGTCAACGGTTGTTCTTGTGTTTCCTGAAGACGTTTTTGATTTAGTGGACGCCTTTGGTGTTTTAGCAGTTGCTTCTTGTACATTTTCGACCAAAGTTGCAACTGATTAGCTTTTCAGCTTCATTGTTAGCACTGTTGTCTTTGAACACGTCCTCTTCGCCATTTTGCCGAGATAAAATTATTTTTATTCAAATTTATCAAAGTGAATAATTTGTTTAGATAAAAAGCAAATCAAGTTAATTAATTTGGAAATAATATATCTGTTCGAAGGAACTTCCTTATTATATAATTCAACATTTGCCTTAAATTGAGTACACGATCGTCTGGATGTAAAAATAATATTCATTTTGTGGTAGAACCTAAACTTATTAATTTTTAAAATTTAAGACATGACAAACTTTATCAAAATCATTGTAGATGACATCTACTTGACTGCCTATACCGAGAGTTTTCGTCACAAAGTAGGAAAAACAGCAGATTCGTTGTTACTGAATTTGATACACACAAACCATGATGTCGATCAATCAAGTATGGTTTGAAGCATAATTATGTAGTATGATTTGTAATACTTTGGCTGATGCTGATAAATCGACACCGGCCTATAATTTTCTGCCATAGATTTGTTTCTCTTTTTATGTACGGGAGTATTTTAGGGTTACATAATGTGTTAAAATACACAATCAATCCTAAATGGATATACAAGTTATTTAAACCAATATTTTCTGACCTTCTTAGAAATTTCGCGAATTTTTTCATGCACATCTCTTGCATTCGAGCCTTTTTTAATTCTTGTTAATTGATTCTCCCGAAGGCTTCCCACAGTCGAGTCGAAAAGAAACGAAGCCCCGCGGGTCCCGCGATCCCAAAACAAACAAAAGACGATAAATCATCTCAGTCCTAAAGCGGCCCTCCATGTTCCTGTCCTGTTCTTTTTTTTGCTCTTACTACATATCGGCCGCCGGTGAAGACCTCTCATCTCGGCATCTTGTTTGTTTTATGCTCTCCTCCGCTCTCGTCTGATTACAAAAAGAGCACGGTGGAACAAAATTGAATATTTAGAGACGCAAGTCATATTATTCCGAGATGGGGAGAGGGAATTCCGCCTGGCGAGGGTCCGACATGTTGTCTGTGTGTTTTTGATTCTCATGCCGTTAAAAATTGATAGGTAATTAATATTCGGACGGTAATGCCTTGTATAAACTCGGCTTAATGATTGTGTTTTTTTTTCTTATTGATATTCGTGATTCTGAAATATGCGGTCGAACATAGTTTGACTTTTAACACTGGAACATTGACGCAGAAATTAAAACGTCAACATTTAATGTCTGATTAAAATACAAGATACGATTTTTCTCGATATTATTTTAATTGCTCCCTTTTTTTCTTATCGAGGAAGCAAATATGTATTGTAACTGAAAAATAATATCGTATCTCTCTACTGCGAGTTGCTGTATATGATTATTTGCTACCAGGAAACAGTTTTTTTTTTAAATAAGATGGGCAAATCAATTAAGTAGCAATCAAGTAGCTTCATTACAATTTTGCTATATTTAAGTAACTATAACTTGTATATAATCACATATTTTTCGAAAATTAGCTCGAATTTCAAGAGTGAGGTTTGAGCCATATGTTTTCTTGGCACCGGAATGTACTTCAACTATCAGTTGCGGTGTCGTCGTGGCTTTGGTCGCTTCTTGTCTTCCAAAAATATATCAGCTCACATGGAAAATCCGATGACTGTAATGAACGATTTTTCGCATCTACCTTTAAGCTTCAAACTTAACGTGAATTGGAGAAAAATCTTTTAATAGCTATAAGCTTAGAACCACAAACAATGCTCTTAAGCCCCAATCCAATAATTATCAACAATAATAATACCGTTTAAGATAAAGGTAATGACATAAGTGGCCCAGCTTAGCTATTGACTCAACCCTAATTTTGATTAAGTGGTATTTTAATTTGCCTCCGTTCAAATTAACGTAATTTTTCACAAACAATAATCAAATTTCTATCAAGTTGATCAGCACCTCCAAAATTATTTGAAATTATATTACATAGATATAATTTTAATCATTGCAGGTGTATGATTCTCAAACAGCAACATGGTTAATCCACTGTCATTAATCTAATGTTGTTTTTCTAACTTTTTTTCGAGATCATTGTGGTAGACTTTTGACGATTGTAAAAACGTTTGATAAAATCAATCAGGATTTACTTGCGAAACAATCATCTAATTTCGGGTTTTCTAAAGATCTTGTGAATCTATTCTCAATACTTGACCGTCTAGTATTAAAACCGCTTTTCAGAACGATACAATACCTCGACTGGAGTACCGCATTGATCCAACTTAGGTTCATTGCTGTTTATATTGCTCATTAATGACATAGAAACAGCAATGAATCACTCTATTTTTTATTATATGCGGACAGATTGAACATGTTCAAGAGACTTGATTTCTGATTTCCTCGACCTGCAGAAGATTATTTATGGAAGTGGGTTTTCAATAACCGATTGCCTTTAAGTGTCATACAGTAATATTTTCAAGGTCCTCTAAAATACTTTATATATATATTATAAGCAAGCCTTTCTTTATTAATGATCTTGGTATGACTTTTGGAAAGTACTGGAAATTCTGACTGCACATTACAGAACTCACAACAGTTGGATAAAGATGCTCCATTTTATCTTGAGAAATGCGCGCTACTTCAAAAATACTTCAGTATTGTGCACTCTTTATGATGCCCTAGTCTGCAATATATGGATTAAAATCTGAATTCAATATATGGGTTTCAGACGTAATGATTCGATGCAATGAATTGCGGCTTAAAAAAAGTACATGGGGTGTTCACTGTTCTGACCAACGCTTGCTCGTTATCTCTCTAACCTATCTAACGCTATTTTTTATTGGCTCAACGATTAGGTTGTTTGTCAAATCTTGCTCGTTGACGATATAACTATCTCATGTTGGAGAGTTCTCATACGCACTATTTAAAGCATATAAGCTTTAACTAAAACTCATAGTTAGTGCATACTTTGTCATTGTATATTTTATAGAAATTTAACACTTTAACTGTAACATGTATATATATATAGAATAGCTATTGTAAAATAATATTTTAAAAATATTTACCTATGTTTTGTTACCCGGAACAAGTTTTTAAGAAATGAATCAATTAGTCTATTTCTAATTAAAGTAGTAAATATTTCTGTCGTTATAAATACTTACTTGCTTTCCGTTGATGTTGACTTAAATTTAATAAAATATTTATTTAAAATATTATCCAGTTGGTTGCAAGATCTTGGATTCATTTCATTTAAAATAAATATTCTGATTATTTATTAGTTGTTTGTTTAATTCTTCTTTGATTGCGAATATTGTATTAATATAAATCGTCATCGGTATTCGATTTTAAACTATCTAAATTAGACAAAAGGTCGTTCTAATAAATTCCCATTATCAAAATATATTTGGGAATTTATAAAAAATATATTCAACTTTCGGTTTTTGAGGTCAAAGATTTTGCATCTATAATATAATATATGCCGGAATATCTGGTAATAGTTTATTTAATAAAAATTGGAGAATCTTCGCAGGCGTATCGAGTTGTATTTTTGTCGGCTGTGGTTTCGTGGAACATCTGGTATCTGTGGTGATTTATTTACATGATGATGCTCGACGATCCACTGATGTGTTTGTTTTCCATGCTCTGCTATGATGCTATGACTCCGTGGTGTCTCTCTTAGTGCGTCACTCACCACGTCTCCTCTTTGTCCCAAAATGTCACATTTTTTATAATGCTTTTTTAAGCTTTAAAAAGAAAGGTTTAGATGGCTACTCAGGCGATTGGTAACCAGAGGGTAGAATAACAATAATATTATGCGCATGATAGAATGTGTTGTCTTACACGCATTGTTTTCAATTAAGTAGTAGATTTTCCAACGGTAATTATTATAGTATAACGTATAATGACAGATGTGCTATTAGGTAATCTGTAAAATATTTTGAAGACGAGATATTTTTTTCTATTGTTATGAAAATACTGTGGGGTACTTTTTCGAGACATGTTTATATTTGTTCGAAATGGTAGTTAAATGACCTTTAAATTATAATAAATCATGCAGATGGTTAAAACTCCCGACAAAACCATTTAGCTGCTTATATCTTCTTTCTTCATATTTTGATTTCAGCGCCGCAAATATTTTTAGTGGCTGTGTTAATTTCAGATTTTTTTCAGTATGAATTTAAAAAGTCTCGAGTCCAGGACACGAAACAGCACAAGAGCCAGGAATTCGCGAATCTCTAGTTAGTATCCATTACAATGTGATTTTTGATTTCAGTTCTTCATATATAACATATTACAAATATCTACATATATTCTCCTAATTAAGATATATAATTAGCATGATATATTCATAATTAGCTTTTTTTTAATTTAAATTGCTTTTAAAAATTTAAATTTAATTATAATTAGCTAATTAAATTAAATATGATAGCTCATAAACAAATTTAATAGTAATCAATACATGATATTTAATTAAGTTTGACTGTGTCATTTGATTGTATTAGTTAATATGTCCTTATTATTTTTTTATAATAATAAATCGAAATTATTTTTTAACGAAATAATAAGATAAGCAATGTAAAAAAATGCTTCTTGTAAACAGTGATAAATTGCCAATTAAAACAGTCTATAGATAAAGAGCAATTTGCAGAAAAGCCGACCACAATCGTTAAGTTTATAATATGGTTAATTAACGTCAATTACTTTTTTTATACGTACGTATACAGAGAGTGGTGTGAGATTATACATCTATAAATAATTTAATTATTACGAGCCGTTTAACTAATTGCAGTTGCGGTTCTCAATTAAAAAAATGTATTACACGTTAGTTAATAATCGATCAGAAAATCGCAGATGTTGGTAATATGACAAGATATGATGGACATTTCCGTCTCTACGGCTCGAATACTTCTTCCGACGTCTTCTCATATGGTTATACCAATCAAAGTGAGCATTCAAGAATAGTAAATAATTTAATAATGATTTTAAAAAAATTATATTAACACTTACTCTTATAATTTATAAAGCCATACATAATAATTTCTCCTAATGTAATGGGACATAAATTTTTTAGGAACCGTTTGTTCTTTGTGGCCTTGTGAAGTATGTTTATTGTGGTCCTTCGTATTATTTTTTATTTATTTTATTTCATTAAAATCCAGAAATCCCGATTATTACCAAGTATTAAAAAGTGTTTCTTTTCAAATTCAATTACTTTTTGTGACTATCGTTTGTCATAACAAGTATGAAGTTATAATTTACATCGAGAAAATAAGTGACGCAGCGTCATTGTTTGCGGAAGCTATAACCGGAAGTTGTAGACTAAAGAGCAATATTAAAAATAAGCGCCGGCGCACCAAAATGGCGCCGACCGGCGCTAAACCGAAAGCGACCGGTTGACAAAAATATTTTAGCTTCTAATCCATTGCCTGCGTTTATAGCCGCCTCTGCTGGCTATTATTATTATTATTCACCTCCTTCAACTTTAATAATATATGAATACACTATAAATAACTAATAAATATTTTTTGTTGGCATTTTTATTAACCTATCAAGCGCCGACGGCGGGTTTGACGGCCTTGGGTTAGATAAAAAATAATGGCCGTTGCAAAAGCGCATATGCAAACTCATACATATTGATCGCGCAATCCGGTCGCGAGCATTAATATTTTAAACTTTTTTTGTTATTGTAATGTTAGCTTTTCTCTCTCTTCGTCAGATTAATAGGCGTAATTTCTGATATTTTATGTTCTTAGTTACGCTCGTTGAGTCTATAAAAAAACATACTCTGGCGCCGTTTAATTGTTTGCAATATTTTTCGGATTTTCGCATTTCACGCAAGAGATTCTGATGTTATTTATCAATGTTGTTTCGAGGATGTAATTAATGACTTGTGTGTTTTTTCAGCTTTATATAGCTCATGTAATATTTTCTGGTAAACTGAAATATCCGGGTTCATTATTTTCATATATGTGTATGTTACAGAGGGTTTGTTATATGTTTGAATAATTCAGGGTTAACAAACTTTTGATTGAAAAAGTCAGTTGCAAATCTCCCCCCTCCCCTCTATGAATTCATAAAATCCTGGTTTAAAAAAATATTTATCTGTAAATTTTTCGATTTTTTTTATGTAGATGTAAATTTTAAAAACTTAAATAAATACATAGGATCGTTATTTTATTCTAGTGGTCTTTAAATTATTTTGGCCGAGGGCCAAATAAAGGCAGTGGTATTAGATTTGAACTAGGCATTTTAGCGATCGCGATCGCGAACTTACTGTAATGCTCATCATTATCTCTATAATATTTTTTTTTAAATATGTTGGTAGCTAGCAATACGTTTAAATATTACTTTATGATTTAAAAACTATAATTTTAATTTCATTGTTAGGAACAGATATCATTTTAACAGGAATATATGGGTAAGCATTTACCATATTTTGCATGAGATTGTGGAAATCCATAAAAAAACTATTAGGTTAGGTTTCCGTTGACATGTCCACGAGTTACTATGCTAGTATGTTATAAAAGCGGATAAAGACTTTACAGTATGCTTCAAAGATTTATTAGACGTCTAACAAGCTACCGTTGGCATGTTATATTTATTCATGCGTGAGTATGCGTGTGTGTGTGTGTGTTGCGTGCAGATAGTTAAACTACTGATCGCTAAACGCTTTTCAAAGACTAATTAATAATCGAATGGCACGGCAATAAAATTTTATGTCACCGAGAACTCAACGTGCCCCGTTATGCTAATGGAGAGCATAATCTAGACATCAGAGAGCTAATGGGGTAGCTAAGTTGAGTCTGGTATTCGTCGCTCTTTGCAAATGCAGATTTCTTCGATAAGAGTTTTATATTGACGTATTGAATGTTTTTTAGCTCTTTTTTGCCAATAAGAATGGCACGCGTTGTTTATTTGAGGCGAGCGATTAAACATTTGCAAAACTGATACGTGTCGAGTCAATATTGAATGTGAGAATAATTTGTCAAATTCCAATAGTGTCAACATTGGACAAACAAATATTTTTTAATGATTTATATACAGTGGAATTTGGCTCAAAATAAAATATAGAATTTATTATGTTAGAGTTGCTTTTAAGATATAATAATTCCATGCATCATTTAAGAAGTATCCGTGATTGAGCCGTCATCTAAATCTTATGCATACATGAATAAAAATATCGATAAAATTCCATTCGAAATTTGACAGATCGTGACGGCGGCGCCGCGTCTTTCATGCGCCGGTGTTGCCAGCGCTGAAATATACATTAGCGTACGCGCTAAAAATGTACCGATAATTGGCGTCGGTCCGCCCGTGCATATTTAATCGTTTCTCTTTTTATTTTCATAATTGGCGATGTACTCCGATCGGACTGCGTGACTGGCGGTCGAACGGTGACTATGAACACACGCGTGTCTGGCATTTTAATTCGCGCAGCCTTGAGAGACGTCTCTCGCATTTGTATTCATGTGGGGAAATTGGGGGAATCTTTCGGGAAAAACCGACGAAACAGTTTTTGGATTTAAAACAATGCGCCGGTGACCGCTTCAGTCGCTCTCTTTGGACATTCCATCGCGATAAATAAGATACAGTTAGCGAGTGAGCTTTCAAGTGGCACACGCACACATTGAAAAACGGCACTCGATATATATTGACGTTTGTTAGTGGCCAGCGTGTGACATAAATATTAGTAATATTTTTAAGTGACATGGCAACACTGCTGCGACTTTCATGAACGGTACGTCTTATGCATCAACTCAAGAACGGCTCAAAAATCGTTTTAAATGTTTGGCTGTACATATGACGATGGGCGTTTCGAAAGTCCTGTTCAATTTTACGACTGCATTACGCCATATTCAGAATAAAGAACATTATACAAGCTTAGAAAGTAGGTCCTGCATGAGGCATCGAAAGCCAAACGTCAGTATTTATCAATTAATATGTTATGAACAAGAACAATTATTGATCGTCTTATTCCAATGATAAAAAAATACTTATTACAACTATATATCATTTTTTTAATGGGTGCCGCACGAGTTATTTAAAGCCAATTGCCAGAAATACAGTAAATTATGTTATTTTTTAACTTTAGCTTAATCGTATTGTTACAGAAAATAATAGAACAAAATAAAATAAGAATTGACCAAATATTTTTTACTAATATGTAAAATACACTGTAATACATTATTGAAGCGATTAGAATATTAAGGGCGGACTCAAAATATGCTTAGGAATAATTTAGGTATTTTAGAATAATTGCTGTTTAGAATAAAGTGGCTTATTTTCATTTATTTTTAAATTTTATATTTTTTTTATTCTAAATATAAATTATTATATATAGGCTTCAGTGAAGGTACCGCTCATCAGTAGCGTAGCTATGGTGGGGCGGAGGGGGCGGGCCGCCCCGGGCGGCACTTGCTTGGGGGCGGCATATTCGCGATGGGATCGTCTAGTGTGGTTCTTAACCCTGAATGCACTAAAACATATATAAATCCACGAATAATAAGATCTTAATAATAAGCAATTTATTATTTTAATAAATGCTGATTTTATGACCCTGCAAAAAATGTATGGGGGGGGGGGCGGCAATTTTAAGGATCGCCCTGGGCGGCACATACCCTAGCTACGCCACTGCCGCTCATAGTTTGGGCAACGAAAGCTGCATAGTTATGTTTAGCTTGTAAGACGAGGAATGACGCCTCCTTGACCCTTCACATTTATAACTACCATGGCGTTATAAATAGTACTTTAATCAAGAGGGCATTGTCATATAGCTTTTTGTATCCCTAGGTCCGTCAATATACTAATCATGTAGATATACACCCGAGTAGCAGCTAGGTGATAGCGATAACAATTATTGTATTCAATGTCAATAAGTCTTAAAGCTGGAATTATCGAACGATTCATTAGAAGAGATCATACCATCATAGAACAAAAACAACATAAAATTAGTGGCATCGATGAGCTTCATAGAGAACCGGCAACATATATCAAAATTAAATTGATAACACTAAGTGCAATAGGCAATGAGCTAGTATTTTTTATTTCTTGTATTGTTGTATCTAAAATACTTCTTATTTTATCTTTTTACGATCTTATAGTTTATTTAATTATATATTATATGAGTTACATAAATATTAAATAGTCTGAAAAATATATGTTATTCACTGTTCTTTTTTTTCTGGTTTTTGGAAATACTGAAATTCTAAAAACTTTTTTTTCAAATGTCGGTTTTTTATAAACCGTTACACATACTAATATAAATATTAGTAGTTCATATGCATGTTTACGGTGCTTATTAATATTTTGAGTATTTGTCAAAACTCCAATAGAATTATAACTATTTTTTTTTTTAGAAAATGCTCTTAGCTCATTCATCGCACGCACCAATCTTGACATGGTGGGAAATCTTCGATTCTTATGAACACCACACGTGTCACGGCGGAGTTATGTATAGCTAAAAGACAAATAAACATAGTGAATCACACCTTTGCCGCGTTCTCATATAGTCGGATTTTTTTTCCAAGTCAAAGAATGTACTTAATTGGACATATATGCAAACCAGTCATCGTAAAATTCAATCAAGTAGTCCCAATACGCGGTACCTTGCCGAAACGTGGCCACTTAGCACGAGTGCGAGAAATTCGCCATCATTGATCTTGCGATTAAGAGGTGTTGAGATGTAAATTGATTCAAAAGAAAAAGATCGATGCTATTATTTTTTTTATATTTATTGTGTATTACAACAAATAGTAGCAGCTTGCAAAATTAAGCGTTGCTATGTTGCAAAAAACACAGTGCTACCTAAACAACAATGTTATTTTTAAAATCACTATAACAAACCTAATTACAGCGCTTAAAAATATACTACAATATACTTTTCATAATGAAAGCACGAAAATCAAAACCACTGCTGTCTATCACTGATTTTATTTTCGCGGAACTGTAACTAGAAACCAATCCAATAACAATTTTTAAGATTTGGCGAAAATGTGACATTGCATTGGCATTGAATAAATTGGCTCACACTTCAATTTTTTACTGTTTCCTACATTTTACAGATATCCCTAATCCCATTTGAAGTGAGGTGTATTTTAACTTCTTTCTCCTCCTCCTGAGACGAGACCTCATCTGTAGCCAGCCTCGTGCTGTTGTTCGCTATGCATATGTATATATATATATATATATATATATATATATATATATATATATATATATATATATATATATATATATATATATATATATATATATATATATATATATATATATATATATATATATATATATATATATATATATATATATATATATATATATATATTAGTTGTTCGGTGGTCAGCTCTTAGCCATATTCCTCCACCAACTCTCGATTCCCCTCCAGTCCATCGTTCTTGTATCATCTTTATTCCCCTGCAGTCCATCGTTCTTCCCAAATGACACAATTTCATCGACAATTGGCGGCTTCCGTTCATTAGCAAACTCGTCATCGCAATTATCTCTAAGCAGAATTAAGGGTTCGCTTGGTAACCCCACCCCATTCTTAATCGATGGTCTCCGAGAGTAAGATTTGTTCCTTCTGTCACTTCAAAGTACACTAAAATTGTGATTTGGAGTAAAGCTTTTTGAAGCTCGAAATTATCTTATGATCCATGGGTTGAAGCATGGCCTCCACTTCCAAAAGTGGGCCTCAGGGCATCTTCTTACCGAAATGCCATATATTAAAAAAAATGTTTTTCTTAAATAAATAATAAGTATATACATATAAATATGTATAATGCAACAAATTTTAAAGAAAAAGAGTTGGCGTTATAGTGAAATATCAGAAGTGAAGAAATTTGTATGACTAAAAATTTAACTGCCGGTATAGCACCAGTAAAGACAACTACTGTGTAAATTGTAGCTACCAGCTAAATATAATAAATAATGATTTAAATTAAAATACCAATTATAATTTATATAATTCTTTCGAGGTTTGTTTGCCGAATGGTCTGACTTGTTCAGCCAGTTAGACAATAGAAGAGCAAGAAATCGAGTGAAAGTTTGCCAATTTATTGTAATCGATCAGTGTCACATCCTTTAGGCAGAAAAGGCCACGTTAAATCTATGTTAAGCTCGACCTCTTATCCATCCTATTGTTTTGCTTGCTTTGCATTGAACTTATCGTCTAATAATTACAAAGGCTAGTTTAAATAAGTAGTATTTGGCGCGAAGGCATTAGTAATTTTTAGCAAAGTGTAGAAAATGATTTAAAGATTATTTTGTGGAAATACCGAGCATATTTGCAACTTTCAAAATGCCAGTGGTGTGACTAAGTGGCAAATATTTTATGTAATTCAGACAAATAGGATAAGAGCCCAATTTAGGACTAAATGCATTATTATTTAGCTTCGCCTTAATCCATTAGTAAAAGTATAACTTCCAGGTGGCCAATGGTAGGCGAACATCTGAAAATGACAAAGAATACTTCCACAACACCCTTTAGTTGTAAGGAGTATTGTTTTGAAAAATCTCATGAAAAGACGATTTTTCATGTTGTTATAAATGATTGATTTTAAAATATACTACGTGGCTAATTGTGAGCAATCGTGTTCCTACATTATGTATCATATTTTGTTACACCAACTTCTTTGATGTTTAAGCTTTCTTGAGGGTTATTGTTGGTAACTCCCACAATTCAGATAATATTTTTTTTTAATTTTGCAATATCTTATGATTTTTTATGGAAAATATATTTGCGGTATGTTAGATTCATAAGCTACTTATTTTTTATAAGTTATTATTACATTTGTAAACTCCATGGCAAGATTGTGAATTATTATTTTTTTTCAAAAAAAAGTAATATTATCAATAAGTTTCGTGTGCTTTTTTAAGTAATCATTTGCAGCAAGAATGTGTTTACTACATTCATGTTTTAACATTTGGCTCTGTGTATTTTAATGTAAAATAACATACGATGGATAAAAAATGTTTACATTACATTTTAATATTTGAGTACAGGCGGCCCTCGACTTTCGCACATAATTGGTTCCTGAAAATGTGTGCGAATGTTGAATGTACGAAAGTCGAGGGAAGTAAAAAAAATTGAAATTGTGTGTGTTTTAAAATATTTATTTATCAAGTAAATATAAGATGTTCAAGAGGCGTTTAAGAGACACGTTTAAGTGGGGTTTGCGGGTGTTTCCTTTGAAAAGTTATCAAGAGTTAACGGTTTTCCACTATTCTTTTCCTTTTCTTCATATAGTATTTTATAACATGCTATGTTTTTATTGATCGCCCCACGCAATTGAGATATGCGTTCTCCGTTGGGATCACAATCTTCCATAATATTTAAAAATTTGTCAAGGTGCGTGAAGGCTTCATTCATATTTTTCATTGTTAAAGAGTTTTCCAAAATAAACCTGTCTCATCTACATTAAATATTTGTCTAGAGGAATATTCTACATCTTCAATAATTTTGGATAATTAGGAAATAAATTATTTTACAGCTTCTTTATCCGCATCAGCCGATTCTCCAGTATATTTAATATTATGAAAATAAAACCCCATTTTAAAATTGTAAAACCAACCGTTACTTGCTTTAAAAACCGTGTTAAAATATTTTTTTAATCTATCCTTCCAATCTTTGTGCAAATTAAGAGCTTTTGCTTGAATAATTGAAATACTCAGAGGGACATCTTTTTGATGTTGGTCATCGATCTACGATGACAAAGATTTTCCATTTCATCCATTTTTTTTTGCTGTGTTTTTTTGGAAACATATCATTAAAGATTGTGGAAATATATCTTTATTACGAACGTCCGATTGAAGCAAAAGATTCACCGCTATCAGAACGTTTTTCTTAAAAAAAATTTTTTTTTTTAAATGTGCGAAATAGCGAATTGTGCGAAAGTCGAACGTTCGAAAGTCGAGGGCCGCCTGTATACCGAAAATATATTTGCAGTAAATCATAAATACCCTTTATAAAAATTACTATTTAACATGAAATGTAATCTTTTTAATTGCAAATTTGATTAAATAAATCTGTCAATTTCAATCAAAATAAAAGCATAGGTTTTATCATCCCGATATATAAAAAACACTTTCACTCACACTTGGGAGATTTCATCTGGAGCTCCTCAGGAAAGCATTCTATGGCCTCTTCTCTCTTTATTTTATATACATATGTATAATAATGATGTTTCAATTTAGAAAAAAAAACACCATTACCTCTAATATTTTCCGGGAAAAGGATGGAGGTAATATTTAAAGTCCCGTCATAAATAAACTATCACTATTTGAATATTTTTCAGATCTCAATTATATCTAATAGTTTTCTGGTATGTTTAAATTCCACAAAACGATCATTATATTATAATACATTGTCTAACCGGGCTGAGATGACAATTAAAATGAACATATTATGTATGGGCCCTGGTAATAATTTAACGTCAATTTCGATGTTGAATCACCGGCATTAGCTCGACCGGCCCATCAATATCTCAAACGGAACGTCTTCGGTAAAGAAATTACCAAGTCAAATGGCATCCTCCGACGGAGACATCGCCCCGGGGGGCCCTCAAATCGGTCTCTTCTTCTTGCTTTCAGATTCCAGCGATCTATCGTCTTCTGGAATTGATTTTATCTCGGTTTGAAGATGTCGTGCCCCCCTCATTCTCGGTAGTTCGTTTTCAATTTTCAAAAAGTCACTATGAAAGTTAACTGATACATTAAAATTCGTACTGCAATAGTGCATCGGCATTCTTTTTGTGAATACATTGTTGATGTATGCGAGGCAGAAGCGGTACATGCGCGTAAGAATATTCGTTGTCTCGCTTGTTTATGTTGAAGCGGCAATGCTCATTTCAAGGTTTTTCGTCTGTGTCACATCCGGCTATTTCGGTCCATTTCGCACAAAATAACAGTAACTTTTTGTCAACTCCTGCTGTACGAATGTATTAGCACGGCGTGCGTGTGCTTTGATAAAAAGTGGAAGCTGTGACGTTCACTGTTTTAGACCCTTTTCAAAACCTCAAGATTCATCAACACACGCCAATTTATTATAGCATCTGTGATTGCACTGTATGTTTTATAAATATTACTGCGAATTTTTCATATAACTTTAATTTATAAAAATTTGCAGACAATCCTCAAAAACCCAATCTTTAAAAATTATATTTTTAAGCCACATATGTAAATGAACAAGTTATGTTAAATTAAGCAAAACCAATGTGTCGGACGTGAAATGAAATCACGATAAATATAAACTAGGAACACACGCGCGACATAAAATGTAAGAGACCGTATTAAAAGGTTTCCAAGTGAATGGAGCCGAAGCGGCCACAATAGAACAGTGGTCGGCGAAGAGTTATCATCTCTGTGGATCTTCCTTATGCATCAGTTAACTCGTTGGCTGATGAACAGCCGCAGCACAAGAAGACTCGATCTTTATCTCATGTTATGCGAGAACTGTTGCGGAGTTGCGGTCGTGTGCTCTCACAGCGCGTTTTGTTTTATTTATTGTACATCTCCCATATTCAGCATCCGAGCGAAGCGAATAATTGAGATATTTATCGAGTCTTTTGTGTCTTTGCGATGTTGTTATTAGGTTGTTGGGTTTATAAATGATAAATGAATATCTTAAATTTGGTACGTCATGGCAGTAACACGCGCGCTCGTCAATGCTTCACTCTATAATTATCGCCCCCCTTTGATTTGCATAATTAGTATCTAAAAATTCGCACCGATCTAATTTGGCTCGGAATAATAAGTCCTATTTGTTTAATGAAACTATAATTAGAATTCTTATTTGCATGTACGTTTATAGATACTGTGCCGCACACATTGCTTCTCGGTCATTATCTTAACTCCAATCGACTGCCATGGCTGAATAATTAAGCGGCCTCGAGGATATGTAGCAATAAATACACGCAGTTTACATACACATATTCAGAAGCTGTAAAAAACATTTATCAGTTCCAGCTATTTATATTACAGTTTAAACCTCGTTAATTCGAAACCTAAGAAAAAATAGACTTTGCCAAATATCAATCAGCGTCAAAATCGTACTAAAAATTTTGATAAAAAATATCAGTACCATCTCTCTATTTATATTTTATGTGTAGTAAACCTGAATAAAAATTTATGGGTATACCTTAGTGCTGTAGATCACTGCAACGCACATTTTAAAAGGTCTTACCTTTTTTTATTTTTTTTAAATTAAATTTGTGGCTATTTAAATTTCCATATATATGCAGTAAGTTATATATGTTTATAAAATAAACTATTACTAGCTTTTTCAGTGTCTATTTTGGTTGAAAAATCACACTCCTTCAGCTTCAAACCCCGAAAAGGTTATGGTAATTGTATAAAATCAGATATAATAATTACCTACAAATAAGTTTTAAAACCAAAAGACTTTTAATTCTGAAAATCATTGATATCTTTATAATTAATTCTAAATTATTAGGTGTATTTTAATTAAATATCAATCGATGTCACTTTGTAGCTGGGACTGTTTTTTTTTAATGATAGCGCATTTTTATAAATATGAATTCAAATCTGCTGCCGTAGCTCGAACCTGTGGCTTCTGGGCTACCAGCCATGACCGTATGAATTACGCTAAATTTTTCGACATTTTATAATAGTTCTTTAAAGTAGCCGAAGCTTTAGCTGAATAGCAAATGAGACACAATAGGATCTAACTCCACCTCCAAAATCATATCCTTTGTAAAAGTTTGTTTGAAAAAGCCTACGTCCGTTCAATAAATACAAAATACATTTCTAACAATGCTTATTTAATGCGAGGTCATTATTATATATTTCTTAATGGGTTTAAAAGCTCTGGAAGTTAGCCAAGGTTGGCCAAGGACAGAGTTCGGTTCTGCCCGCTCTAAAATCTCTCGAAAGTTGTCCGAGTGAGTAAAGTGGGGGTTATTCAGTTGACTTGGCCAGCTCCGAGCGCTTCCTAACATTGTCGGCATTATTTTTCGAGTCAAAGGGACCGAAGACGGAGCTGCTCTTTCGAGCGCGAGCGGTGAGATACTTCCCGTTTCGCTTTCTCGCGTGTTAAGTGACGAGAGTGAGAGAAAATGATATGGTGCTTCGCAAACTGAGATAGAACGAGTAGCTCGGTTCAATTTCAGTATGCGCGTTGGCGTCCTATGGTCAACACGCATGTAGAGCGCTGCATCGTGGTCACGTAGTCAAGTTATAATACCACATGCTTATCGGGGACTTCAACACTCTTACTGACATCTTTGAATATTTTAGGGCACCAAAAGGGATTAATTATATTTTTTAAGTATATTCCTCTAACAGATATCGTTATTATATTTTTTCATATAAAATTAAATATTAAAAAAATAATTAGTGGTACTTGATTTTGTTCAAAAAAATCGTTTCGATCATTCTTATGTATTTTCCTAGATCGGTTTATATAAATGTCACACCATAACGAATTCTTATTTAGAATCGATGGTGACAAATTCTAGAATAGTCACAGATGTGGTGCTCGTATTCTGAAGTATCATTTTTATGCCTTATGGCATTTTGCAAAAGCCGACAAGGATTTTGCGTAAATTGAATATTTACGACCGAAAAGTTTTCATTGATATTGTACTGGTGAGTGTTCACACAAACTTTTTTAATTATCAGTAGCGTAATTTTAATAATATGACAATTTAAAAATTGCGATTATTTGCCACTTTTTGGATCGCGCGCATATATGCCGCACAGAGGCCGCCGTCCGGACGTCATTCACGGCAGAAATTTGCTCGAAGTCGTAGAATTCGGCCGACTTTAGTTGTAACTTCGCTTCGGACAACTTCCAGAGAGTGTAGTGCAGGCATTATGAAGAAAGAAGTTGTGATAATTGATGATATTCGAAAGTTTTCGTGGCTATTGTGCATTTCTGGGTGTTCTGTGGAACTCTAATATTTTATTATACAAACCATACTAATTTCATTGTTAAAACCCACATACAAATTTGAATTAGAACAGCTGGTTATTTACATTTCAAATTATGACTTCCATTTTAATATAAACTGTTTTCTTTTGAGTGAGATTTAAGATTTATAATCAGGAGTTTATATAAAAATGATGATTTTGGACAAATTTAAAAAATAACGAGTTATAGTAATTTTAGTATTATTCGTGTACGATCTAATACGATACAATATTATATGAGGCACTGTTAGTATTTATAGAAAACTTTTTTATTATATAATAATAAACAGTAATCTGACAAATAACGTTGCATGTAAATTAAAATTATTAGCTCACCACAAATATTTTTTAATAATATTTTAAGAACGGAGGATGCAAAGTATATTTATTTTCTACTTTTATTTGTAAACTAAATGTTTTGATGCCTAGTAATCTGTATATATATAAATATTTTAATTTGTTTTTAACTTTGTAAATATAAAATATTGTAATTTCAGGCTCTTATTTGATGGTTCAAAAATAAAAATAATTATTATATATTGATTTCTTGTCATTAAAAATCATACAAAAAAATATTGAAATTAAAACAAGCAGCGATTTTAAAGAATATATCTTCTGTTTATAATTCACAGGATATTTAGGTTTACTTTAAACTATTCTTTCTACAAGCATAGAAATTATGCATTTTTCCGCCAGGGTAAAATCGTAAAAAATGTATATGTTACGCGTCTTGTTTTTCAAAGTAAGCGGATAATTTAAAACTTTGAAAATAATGTTACGAGCTAAAAATTATTTGAATTGACTCATAAATTTCAGAAATAATAAGCAATGCGTCAGAGCTCACTGCTTGAGAGTTTGTAATGCTTTAACAAATAGATATTTTACTTTGTAGTTAAGGCATCGAATACCTCCTTTTGAAAACTCGCTCTATTTTTGTCTCAACAATTAGTGCTTTCTGTTTATATTTGTGTGTAGTTTATGTAAGTTTGTATATATATGATTAGCTTTGTCATTGTGCAAATTAAAGTATAAATATTTTTTATTGTTATAATAAGCTTATTATAACAATAAAAAGCGGCTTAATGAACTTATTTATTTTTTTGCGACTTTTTGCAAAAAATCAAACAAACCTCAAAACTTATTTTTTTATTGTGCGCTTTTTTCTGTTAATTGTAACGACAGTTTAAGATAATATGTCAAACTAAAATTTTCGCGTTATGCAACCAAATATTTTTTAAAAAGGCTCATAAGATAAATTTAAAAAATATGAATGCTTAGCTTTTGCTAGACGATGATTCAAAATTAAGTTGAAAATTAATAAAAAAAAATTAACGACAATATTATACAAATATACAATCAGGTTTTATATTTCTTAAATAAAAATTTATTTCAATAAACGATTAAACGCATTATAAACCAATAAGCATAGTATTTATTTTTTGACTGTGAAATATAATGTAGATTTCAATCTACCCAAAATATTATTTAATAACTTAATTATTAATAATACATGCATTTTTCATAACACAAATATCTAACGGAGCGTGGAAATTTTTTGACAACCGCTAAAAAATGTTTACATAATTTCAAGACATTCGCACGAGGCGGGAATGCGCCACGATTTAAATAAAATCTTAATTAATTTCCGTTAATCGAAAACGGTCGTAACACACTTCGGATATCGGCCATAAACGACAGCCGCCGATTCGTTCGTAGCAAGATTTACAATCGAAGAAAAGACGCTCGTTAATTTACAGAGATTGTCGTTAATGACGTACGAATAATAATATTTATCACTTCAAGCTCAGATTGTCTGAATATTCATTAGGATTTACGACATCACAAATTAGCGGTGTTACATGAAAGATATTAATTTATTACAATGTATACACATTTTCAAACCATTTTTCGTGTGTATTTTGGATTCGGATACACAAATGCGTATATTACGTCTAATTTATTTGTTTTATTTACATAACACTTGGTGAGATATGAAAATGATATATGTATATGCTGTATACATATTCATATATTTTGTAATAACAAACAATAAATAGGTGGGAAAGTGGCGTCATGGCAAAGCTAAAGAAAGTGCACGTTTACTATAAACATTATTGTTTATTAGTAATCGTTAAATGCGTGAAATATATTATAGAAATGTAACTACTAAAATCAATATCATTATCTGTTTCTAGCTCTTTGCTATTTTATTAAATTAATACGCAATTGATCAATTTGATTAATATTTATTTTTATTCACAAATGTGATATGTGTCATAATAAATTAATATATTAAAACAATCATTTAGTAATTCGTAGTCAAATAGTTCTATAGCAATAAATTCATTCTAAACTTAATATTATTTGGAGATAGTTGAAGATAAAATATACACATAGTGTTAGCTCTATATTTAATAGAAACAAATAAAAACACATTTATTCAAGAATGAATGCAAATAGAAAGTTACTGTTGATTTAAAATAAAGAACATACATTACATTACGTAACAGTTATGACTAACTTGTTTATACAATTGAAATCAAATACTAAAAATACATCACTGTCTTACCTTTCATATATATTGTAAGTAACAAATAAAATCAAACCATTTGTTACTACTTTTAAATGTTTATGCAAATGGCAAAAATACAGTTGACTATATTTGCGTTAACACAGTCAGTTCGAGAGCTATCCATTTCATCATTGAGAAAGAAATGGCACGTTTGGGTCTACGCCCCTACTATTAGCTCTAAAGCACACAATACGAATATACGTTCGATATACTTAACATTATTCCCATTGATTAATAAATATACGAAATATAGTAATGATTTTATTTTCTATCAATTTGTTCAAAATATATAAACAAAAGTAATAATAATAAGTATATCGAACGTATATCCGTATCGTATTTCTTTTGGTTTCGAGTTCAAAAAAACTAACATTTGGGCCGTGTGTATCCACTTTTATACCCATTTTTTGCTGCAACTCACCCACTTTTTGCTGCAACGTACAATTGCGACGAACTGTATTGGCTATATTTTCGTCCTATTTATCAAGTATGTTTGGTATTGCGTCTGACCGTTGCATTTTTGGAATAATTATTGGAAATATTACACAGCGTTAATAATTTGGAATATTGCACGAACCATCTAATAGCACATTTATCCCAAGATGTTATTCAAGCATATTACTTCTCAAAACATAATATGTGAACAACAATCGGGATTCAGAGAAAAGCATTCCACTGAAACTGCATTACAAGTAGTGATAAATGATTGGCTGTTGGCTAAGGATACAAACAAAATCATTGGAGCAGTTTTCTTGGATTTCAAGAGAGCCTTCGAAACAATAGACAGAAAAATAATGTTAAAGAAATTGGAGAGTATAGGTATAAGTGATATAGTTTTAAGATGGTTTAATAATTACTTATATAAAAGAAAACAAAAAGTTAAAATAAATAATGTATATTCTGAAGAGAAATTAGTGTCTTATGGAGTACCACAAGGGTCTAAATTGGGACCATTGTTATTTGTTTTGTATATTAATGATATAGTTAATAACGTGAAAAAATGTAAAATTCATCTATTTGCGGATGACACATTAATGTATTGCATAGGTGATAACATTAAAGAAATTGTAAATAATTTAAATAATGAATTAAGTATATTAGAAATATGGTTAAAGAATAATGTACTTAAATTAAATGAGAATAAAACTAAATGTATGTTTATTAATTATAAAAATGTGTTAGATAATAGTACCAAAATAGTAATAAATAACTCTCGTATAGAAATAGTGGATAATATAAAATATTTAGGAGTAATTGTTGATACAAAATTAAATTTTAAAGAACATTGTAATTACATATTAAAAAAAATTAGTAGAAAAATAGGTTTATTATCTAGATTAAGAAATATATTAAGTATAAATACAAAAAAAATAATTTACAATAGTATAATATTGCCCCATTTTAATTATTGTGCAACACTATTAAATATGTTAAATAAATTAGACAAACAAATGTTGCAAAAATTACAAAATAGGGCAATGAGAGTAATCTTAAATAAAAATAGATTAACTAATTGTAAAAGTATGATTGATAGATTAGAATGGTTGAATGTTCAAGAAATATTGAGTATGAATGTTTTAGTATTTATATATAAGTTAGAAAATAATATGTTACCAGAATATTTTAATAAGTATTTAATAAGAAATAAAGATGTACATAAATATAATACTAGAAATAGAGAAAATTTAAAGATAATTAAGTATAAGAAAACGAGTACGGCTAGGGGAATTATGTACGGAGGTTTTGATTTATATAATAGTCTTCCAAGAGAAATCCGAA